>NW_012310307.1:0-2414 GCF_000151885.1 Dipodomys ordii | reverse complement strand
TCTTCTCCAGATTCTTCTTCTTCTGCTTCTCCTGCTTCTCCTTCTGCTTCAGGTTCTGCTTTTGCTTCTTCAGCTTCTTCCGGTTCTATTTCTGCTTCTCCTTCGTTTCTGCTTCTCTTTCTTCTTCTGCTTCTTCTCCTTCTTCTATTTCTTCTGCTTCTGCTTCTCCTGCTTCTGCTTCTACTACTGCTTCTGCTCCCCTTCTGCATCTTCTTCTGTTTCAATTTCTCCTTCTTCTGCTTTTCATTCTGCTTCTGCTTCTCCTGCTTCTGCTTTTTCTGCTTTTCCTGCTTCTCCTTCTCCTTCTCTTTCTGCTTCTGCTTATCCTTCTGTTTCTCCTACTCCTAATCCTTCTCTTTCTCCTTCTTCTTCTTCTGCTTCTCCTGCTGCTTCTTCTTCTGCTTCTTCTGTTTTTCTGTTTCTTCTTCTTCTGCTTCAGCTTCTGCTTCTTGTGCTTCTCCTGCTTTTGCTTCTCCTTCTGCTTCTGCTTCTGCTCTTCTCCTTCTTCTGTTTATTCTGCTTCTGCTTCTCCTGCTTCTTCTTCTTCTGCTTCTCCTACTTCTCCTTCTGCTTCTCCGTCTCATTCTCCTTCTCCTTCAACTTCTTGTGCTTCTCATTCTTCTTCTGCTTCTGCTTCTCCTGCTTCTGCTTCTTCTGTTTCTCCTTCTGCTTCTCCTTTTGCTTCTCTTTCTGCTTCTTATTCTGCTTCTGCTCCTCCTACTCCTAATCCTTCTCTTTCTCCTTCTTCTTCTTCTGCTTCTCGTCCTGCTTCTGCTTCTTCTGCTTGTTCTGTTTCTTCTGCTTCTGCTTTTCCAGCTTCTGCTGCTTCTGCTTCTCCTTCTGATTCAGGTTCTCCTTCTGGTTCTTGGGCTTCTTCTGTTTCTTCTGCTTCTGATTCTCCTGCTACTGCTTCTTCTGCTTCTCTTTCTGCTTCTCCTTCTGCTTCTGCTTCTCCTTCTGCTCCTTCTCCTTCTTCTGTTTCTTCTTCAGCTGCTGCTTCTCCCGCTTCTGCTTTTTCTGCTTCTCCTGCTGGTCCTTCTCCTTCTGCTTCTCCTTCTCCTTCTTCTGCTGCTCTTTCTGCTTCTGCTTCTGCTTCTTCTGATTCTGCAACTTTTCCTTCTTCTTCTCCTTCTGTTTCTTCTTCTCTTTCTGCTTCTGCATCTCCTTCTGCTTCACCTTCTGCTGCTCCTTCTCCTTCTTCTGTTTCTCCCTCTGCTTCTGCTACTTATGCTTCTTCTTTTTCTTCTGCTTCTGCTTTTCCAGCTTCTGCTTCTGCTTCTGCTTCAGGTTCTCCTTCTGGTTCTTGGGCTTCTTCTGTTTCTTCTGCTTCTGCTTCTCCTGCTACTGCTTCTTCTGATTCTCTTTCTGCTTCTCCTTCTGCTTCTGCTTCTCCTTCTGCTCCTTCTCCTCCTTCTGTTTCTTCTTCTTCTTCTTCTGCTTCTCCCGCTTCTGCTTCTTCTGCTTCTCCTGCTTGTCCTTCTCCTTCTGCTTCTCCTTCTCCTTCTTCTGCTTCTCTTTCTGCTTCTGCTTCTTCTGATTCTCCAACTTCTCCTTCTTCTTCTCCTCTTTCTGCTTCTCTTTCTCCTTCTGCATCTCCTTCTGCTTCACCTTCTGCTGCTCCTTCTCCTTCTTCTGTTTCTCACTCTGCTTCTGCTTCTTATGCTTCTTCTTTTTCTTCTGGTTCTGCTTCTCCTGCTTCTGCTTCTTCTGCTTCTACTGCTTCTTCTTCTTCTTCTGCTTCTTCTGCTTCTACTTCTCTTCCTGCTTCTGCTTCTCCTGCTTGTTTTTCTGCTTCTTCTGCTGTTTTTTCTACTTCCCCTTCTGCTTCTCTTTTGGCTTCTCCTTCTGCTTCTGCTTCTTCTGTTTCTGCTGCCTGAATTTCTGGTTCTACTTCTTCTGCTGCTTCTCCTTCTGCTTCTGCTTCTCCTTCTGCTTCTGTTTCTGCTTCTTCTCTTTCGGCTTCTCCTGCTTCTGCTTCTTGTCCTCCTCCTGCTTCTCTTTCTGATTCTCATTCTGCTTCTGCGTCTCCTTCTGCTTCTTCTTCTCCTCCTTCTCCTACTTCTGTTTCTCCTTCAGCTTCTGCTTCTTCTGCTTCTCCTTCTGCATCTCCTTCTGCTTGTGCTTGTCCTTATGCTTCTTCTTCTGCCTCTGCTTCTCCTTCTCCTTCTTTTGCTTCTCCTTTTGCTTCTGCTTCTTCTGCTTTTCCTGCTTCTCCTTCTGCTTCTGCTTCTTCTGCTTCTCCTTCTGCATCTTCTTCTGCTTCTGCTTCTCCTTCTCTTTCTTCTGCTTCTCCTTCTCATTCTCTGTCTGCTTCTTCTTCTTCTGCTTTACCTGCTTCTCCTTCTGCTTCTCCTTCTGTTTCTCCTTCTCCTTCTTGTTCTTCTGCTTTTCCTTCTGTATCTGCTACAACTGCC
>NW_012310306.1:0-2414 GCF_000151885.1 Dipodomys ordii | reverse complement strand
CAAGCTTCTTCTGCTTCTTCTTCTCCTTCTTCTGCTTCTCCTTCTGATTCTCCTTCTGCTTCTCTTTCTGTTGCTCCTTCTCCTTCTTCCAATGATTCTGCTTCTTATGCTTATTACTTTTCTTCTGCTTCTGCTTCTCCTGCTTCTGCTTCTTCTGCTTCTACTGCTTCTCCTTATGCTTCTCCTTCTCCTTCTTCTTCTTCTTCTTCTTCTTCTTCTTCTTCTTCTTCTTCTTCTTCTTCTTCTTCTTCTTCTTCTTCTTCTTCTTCTTCTTCTTCTTCTTCTTCTTCTTCTTCTCTTTCTTCTGCTTCTGCTTTTCCTGCTTCTTCTACTTCTACTGCTTCACTTTCTGCTTCTCATTCTGCTTCTGCTTCTCCTTCTGCTTCTCCTATTGCTTCTGCTGCTCTTCCTTCTCTTTCTCCTACTTCTACTTCTTCTGCTGCTTCTGCTTCTTCTGCTTCTCCTGCTTCTCCTTCTGCATCTCCTTCTGCTTGTGCTTGTCCTTATGCTTATTCTTCTGTTTCTGCTTCTTCTGCTTCTCCTTGTGATTCTCCTTCTGCTTCTGTTTCTCCTTCTTTTTTTCGTTCTTCTGCTTTTCCTTCTGCTTCACCTTCTGCTTCTGCTGCAACTGCTACTGCTTCTTCTGTTTCTTCTGCGTCTCCTTCTGCTTTTGATTCTCTTTCAGCTTCTGCTTCTCCTTCAGCTTCTCCAGATTCTGCTTCTTCTGCTTCTCCTGCTTCCGCTTTTGCTTCAGGTTTTGCTTCTGCTTCTTCGGATTCTTATGCTTCTGCTTCTCCTGCTTCTGCTTCTTCTGCTTCCCCTCCTCTTTCTGCTTCTCCTTCTGTTTCTGCTTCTCCTTCTGCTTCTGCTTCTTGTCCTTCTCCTGTTTCTTCTGCTTCTGCTTCTGCTTCTTCTGCTTTTCCTGCTTCTCTTTCTGCTTCTCCTTCTGCTTTTCCTTCTCCTTCTCCTTCTGCTCCTTCTCTTTCTTCTGTTTCTTCTTCTTCTGCTTCTCCCGCTTCTGCTTCTTCTGCTTCTCCTGCTTCTCGTTCTGCTTCTCTTCGTCGGCTTCTCTTTCTACTTCTGCTTCTTCTGATTCTGCTTCTTCTACTTCTTCTCTCCTTCTGCTTCTGCTTCTTCTGCTTCTCCTGATTCTCCTTCTGCATCTCCTTCTGCTTGTGCTTTTCGTCTGCTTCTTCTTCTGCTTCTACTTTCTCCTTCTCCTTCTTCTGCTTCTCCGTTTGATTCTGCTTCTTCTGCCTTTCCTGATTCTCCTTCTGCTTCTCCTTCTTCTTCTCCTTCTGTTTCTCCTTCTCCTTCTCGTTCTTCTGCTATTCCTTCTGCTTCTCTTTCTGCTTCGGCATCTTCAGCTTCTTCTGCTACTCCTTCTGCTTCTTCTGTTTCTTCTGCTTCTCCTTCTGCTTTTGCTTCTCTTTCTGCTTCTGCTTCTCCTTCTGGTTCTCCTTCTTCTTCTCCAGATTCTGCTTCTTCTGCTTCTCCTGCTTCTCCTTCTGCTTCAGGTTCTGCTTCTGCTTCTTCGGCTTCTTCTGCTTCTATTTCTGCTTCTCCTTCTGTTTCTGCTTCTCTTTCTGCTTCTGTTTCTTCTCCTTCTTCTATTTCTTCTGCTTATGCTTCTCGTGCTTCGCCTTCTGTTTCTCTTTATTCTTATCCTTCTGCTTCTCCTTCTCATTCTCCTTCTTCTGCTTTTCCTTCTGTTTCTGCTTCTGCTTCTCCTTCTGCATCTTCTTCTGTTTCAATTTCTCCTTCTTCTGCTTTTCATTCTGCTTCTGCTTCTCCTGCTTCTGCTTCTTCTGCTTCTCCTGCTTCTCCTTCTCCTTCTCCTTCTCTTTCTGCTTCTGCTTATCCGTCTCTTTCTCCTAGTCCTAATCCTTCTCTTTCTCCTTCTCCTTCTTCTTCTTCTACTTTTCCTGCTACTTCTTCTTCTGCTTCTTCTTCTTTTTCTGTTTTTCAGTTTCTTCTGCTTCAGCTTCTGCTTCTTCTGCTTCTCCTTCTGCTTCTGTTTCTCCTTCTGCTTCTGCTCTTCTCCTTCTTCTGTTTCTTCTGCTTCTGCTTCTCCTGCTTCTCCTTCTTCTGCTTCTCCTACTTCTCCTTCTGCTTCTCCGTCTCATTCTCCTTCTCCTTCAATTTCTCCTTCTTGTGCTTCTCATTCTGCTTCTGCTTCTCCTGCTTCTGCTTCTTCTGTTTCTCCTTCTGCTTCTCCTTCTGCTTCTCTTTCTGCTTCTAATTCTGCTTCTGCTCCTCCTACTCCTAATCCTTCTCTTTCTCCTTCTTATTCTTCTGCTTCTCGTTCTGCTTCTGCTTCTTCTGCTTGTTCTGTATCTTCTGCTTCTGCTTTTCCAGCCTCTGATGCTTCTGCTTCTCCTTCTGCTACAGGTTCTCCTTCTGCTTCTTCAGCT
>NW_012310305.1:0-2414 GCF_000151885.1 Dipodomys ordii | reverse complement strand
CTCCTGCTTCTCCTTCTTGTTCTCCTTCTGTTTCTGCTTCTCTTTCTGCTTCTGCTTCTCCTTCTGCTGCTTCTTCTCCTTCTCCTTCTTCTGCTTCTCTCACTGCTTCTGCTTCTGCTTCTTTTGCTTATTCTTCTGCTTCAGCTTCTCCTGCTTCTGCTTCTTCTCCTTCTACTGCTTCTCCTTATACTTCTCCTTATGCTTCTCCTTATGCTTCTCCTTATGCTGCTGCTTCTTTTTCTTCTTCTTTTTCGTCTTCTTCTTCTTCTCTTTCTTCTGTTTCTGCTTTTCCTGCCTCTTCTGCTTCTACTGCTTCTCTTTCTGCTTCTTGTCCTTCTCCTGTTTCTTCTCCTTCTGCTTCTCCTGCTTCTTCTTCTTCTGCTTTTCCTGCTTCTCTTTCTGCTTCTCCTTCTGCTTCTGCTCCTTCTCCTTCTTCTGTTTCTTCTTCTTCTGCTTCTCCCGCTTGTGCTTCTTCTGCTTCTCCTGCTTCTCGTTCTGCTTCTCTTCGTCGGCTTCTCTTTCTATTCCTGCTTCTGCTTCTTCTGATTCTGATTCTTCTCCTTCTTCTTCTCCTTCTCTTTCTGCTTCTGCGTCTGCTTCTTCTGATTCTCCTGCTTCTCCTTCTGCATCTCCTTCTGCTTGTGCTTTTCCTTCTGTTTCTTCTTCTGCTCTGGCTTCTCCTTCTCCTTCTTCTGCTTCTCCGTCTGCTTCTGTTTCTTCTGCTTTTCCTGCTTCTCCTTCTATTTCTCCTTCTCGTTCTTCTGCTATTCCTTCTGCTTCTCTTTCTGCTTCTGCATCTTCAGCTTCTTCTGCTACTGATTCTGCTTCTTCTGCTTCTCCTTCTGCTTTTGCTTCTCTTTCTGCTTCTGCTTCTCCTTCTGGTTCTCCTTCTTCTTCTCCAGATTCTGCTTCTTCTGCTTCTCCTTCTGCTTTAGGTTCTGCTTTTGCTTCTTCGGCTTCTTCTGCTTCTATTTCTGCTTCTCCTTCTGTTTCTGCTTCTCTTTCTGCTTCTGCTTTTTCTCCTTCTTCTATTTCTTCTGATTCTGCTTCTCCTGCTTCTGCTTCTCCTGCTTCTCCTTCTGTTTCTCTTTATGCTTCTCCTTCTGCTTCTCCTTCTTCTGCTTCTACTACTGCTTCTGCTTCTCCTTCTGCATCTTCTTCTGTTTCAATTAATCCTTCTTCTGCTTTTCATTCTGCTTCTGCTTCTCCTGCTTCTGCTTCTTCTGCTTCTCCTGCTTCTCCTTCTCATTCTCCTTCTCTTTCTGCT
Organism: Dipodomys ordii; assembly: GCF_000151885.1. Taxonomy (NCBI): domain Eukaryota; kingdom Metazoa; phylum Chordata; class Mammalia; order Rodentia; family Heteromyidae; genus Dipodomys; species Dipodomys ordii. The sequence goes on along the minus strand of NW_012310305.1, from coordinate 1,147 downwards.
TCTGCTTATCCTTCTGTTTCTCCTACTCCTAATCCTTCTCTTTCTCCTTCTCCTTCTTCTTCTTCTGCTTCTCCTGCTGCTTCTTCTTCTGCTTCTTCTGCTTTTTCTGTTTCTTCTTCTTCTGCTTCAGCTTCTGCTTCTTCTGCTTCTCCTTTTGCTTCTGCTTCTCCGTCTGCTTCTGCTTCTGCTCTTCTCCTTCTTCTGTTTCTTCTGCTTCTGCTTCTCCTTCTGCTTTTCCTTCTATTTCTCCTTCTCGTTCTTCTGCTATTCCTTCTGCTTCTCTTTCTGGTTCTGCATCTTCAGCTTCTTCTGCTACTGATTCTGCTTCTTCTGTTTCTTCTGCTTCTCCTTCTGCTTCTCCTTCTGCTTTTGCTTCTCCTTCTGCTTCTGCTTTTACTTCTGATTCTGCTTCTTCTGTTTCTTCTCTTTCGGCTTCTCCTGCTTCTGCTTCTTGTGCTTCTCCTGCTTCTCTTTCTGCTATTCATTCCGCTTCTGCTTCTCCTTCTGCTTCTGCTTCTCCTTCTCCTTCTCCTCCTTCTGCTTCTCCTTCATCTTCTGCTTCTTCTGCTTCTCCTGCTTCTCCTTCTGCATCTCCTTCTGCTTGTGCTTGTCCTTATGCTTCTTCTTCTGCCTCTGCTTCTCCTTCTCCTTCTTTTGCTTATCCTTTTGCTTCTGCTTCTTCTGCTTTTCCTGCTTCTCCTTCTGCTTCTGCTTCTTCTGCTTTTCCTTCTGCATCTTCTTCTGCTTCTGCTTCTCCTTCTCCTTCTTCTGCTTCTCCTTCTTATTCTCCTTCTGCTTCTTCTTCTTCCGCTTTACCTGCTTCTCTTTCTGCTTCTCCTTCTGCTTCTCCTTCTGTTTCTACTTCTCCTTCTTGTACTTCTGCTTTTACTTCTGCTTCTCCTTCTGCTTCTGCTACAACTGCTCCTGCTTCTACTTCTTCTGTTTCTTCTGTTTCTCCTTCTGTTTTTGATTCTCTTTCTGCTTCTGCTTCTCCAGATTCTGATTCTTCTGCTTCTCCTGCTTCTCCTTCTGCCTGAGGTTCTCATTTTGCTAATTCGGGTTCTTATGCTTCTGCTTCTCCTGCTTCTGCTTCTTCTGCTTCCCCTCCTTCTCTTTCTGCTTCTCCATCTGTTTCTGCTTCTCCTTC
>NW_012310304.1:0-2414 GCF_000151885.1 Dipodomys ordii | reverse complement strand
CTGTGGGACACAGCTGGAACACATGAGTGGACATAGAGGTTACACAGCGAGGACACACCAGGGACACAGCGGTACACAGCGGGGACACAGCGGGACACAGCGGGAAATAGTGGGACACAGCGGGGGTCACAGCCGGGGACACAGCGGGGTACATCGGCACACAGAGGGGACACAGCGGGGGACACAGCGGGGGACACAACGGGTGACACAGCGGGACACAGTGGGGTACACAAAAGGACACAGTAGGGGACACTCTAGCGGACACAGTGGGACTTATCGGGACACAGCGGGACACAGCGGGGAACACAGCGGGGGACACAGCGGGACACAGTGGGGAAATAGTGGGGGACACAGCAAGGGACACAGCGGGATACAGAAGGGCACAGCGAGGACACAGCGGGGACATAGGGTGACACTGCAGGACACAGTGGGACACAGCGGGGACACAGAGGGACATAGAGGTTACACAGCCAGGACACACCAGGGACACAGCGGAACACAGCGGGGACACAGCGGGGACACAGCGGGATACAGCGGGACCCAGCGGGGACACAGCGGGACACAGCGGGGGACACAGAGGCTGACACAGCAGGACACAGCGGGACACAGCGGGAGACAGCGGGACACAGCGGGGACACAGCGAGGACACAGCGGGACACAGCGGATCACAGCATGGACACAGCGGGTCACAGTGGGGAAATAGTGGGGGACACAACGGGGGACACAGCGGGATACAGAAGGACACAGCGAGGACACAGCGGGACACAGGAGGACACAGCGGGAACACAGCGGGGACACAGCGGGGGACACAGTGGGACACAGCGGGGACACAGAGGGAGTCAGTGGTTACACAGCGAGGACACACCAGGGACACAGCGGGACACAGCGGACACACAGCGGGGACACAGCGGGACACAGCGAGGACACAGCGGGACACAGCGGGGGATACAGCGGGGGACAGCGGTGACACACCGGCGGACAGCGGGGACACAGCGGGACACAGCAGGACACAGCGGGGGACACAGCAGGACACAGTGGGGGACACAGCAGGGGACACAGCGGGACACAGCGGGGGAGGAACAAAGCGAGGACACAGCGGGACACAGCGGGATACATCGGGGACACAGTGGGACACAGCGGGGGACACAGCGGGAAACAGCAGAACACAGCGGGGGACACACCGGGACACAGCGGGGGTCACAGATAGAACACAGTGGGACACAGGAGGACACAGCGGGGACACAGCGGGGACACAGCAGGGAACACTTTGGGACACAGCGGGGGACACAGCGAGGACACAGCGGGGACATAGGGGGACACTGCGGGACACAGTGGAACACAGCGGGGACACAGAGGGACATAGCAGTTACACAGCGAGGACACACCAGAGACACAGCGGGACACAGCGGGGACACAGCGGGACTCAGAGGGGACACAGCAGAGACACAGCGGGACACAGCGGGGGACACAGCGGGGGACAGAGCAGGACACAGCATGGACACAGTGGGACACAACGGGGGACACAGCTGGGACACAGCAGGTCAACAGCGGGGACATAGTGGGGGACACAGCGAGGACACAGCGGGACACAGAGGGATAGACAGCGAGGACTCAGCGTGACACATGGGGACACAGCGGGACACAGCGGGGGACACAGAGAGGACACAGCGGGACACAAATGAGGACAAAGAAAGGACACAGCGGGACACAGCGGGACACAGCGGGGGCACAGCAGGACACAGCGGGGGACACAGCTTGGGCACAGTGGGACACAGCTGGGGACACAGCGAGGACACAGCGGGACACAGCTGGGGACACAGCTGGGGACAGCAGGGACACACATGCAGACAGCGGGGACCCAACGGGACACAGGGAGGACATCGGGGACACAGCGGGACACAGCGGGACACAGCAGGACACAGCAGGGACACAGCAGGGACACAGCGGGTCACAGCGGGGACACAATGTGGGATACAGCGAGGACACAGCGGGACACAGAGGGATACACAGAGAGGACACAGCGTGACACATGGGGACCCAGCGGGACCCAGCGGGGGACCCAGCGAGGACACAGCGGGACACAAATGGGGACACAGCAAGGACACAGTGGGACACAGCGGGAAAGAGCGGGACACAGCGGGGGACACAACCGGGGACACAGCGGGACACAGCGGTTCACAGCGGGGGACACAGCAGGGACACATCGGGTCACAGCGGGGACACAGTGGGGGACACAGCAAGGACACAGCAGGACATAGCAGAGGACACAGAGGGACATAGCAGTTACACAGCGAGGACACACCAGGGACACAGCGGGGCACAGCGGGGACACAGCGGGACACAGCTGGACACAGCTGGGGACACAGCGGGTGACACAGTGGGGGAAACAGCGGGGGACACAGCGAGGACACTGA
>NW_012310303.1:0-2414 GCF_000151885.1 Dipodomys ordii | reverse complement strand
CACACTGTGTCCCCCTGTGTCTCGCTGTGCCCCGCTGTTTTCTTGCTGTTTCCCACGCTGTGTTCTGCTGTGTGCTCGCTGTGTCCCCCGCTGTGTCCCGTTGTGTCCCCAGCTGTGTACCCCGCTGTGTCCCTCTGTGTCCCCGCTGTATCGACGTTGTATCCCGCTTGGTCCCGCTGTGTCCTCACTGTGTTCCCGCTGTGTCCTGCTGTTTACCCCTCTGTGTCCCCCGCTGTGTCCCGCTGTGTACCGCTGTGTACTGTTGTGTCCCCCGCTGAGTCCCGCTGTATCCCTGCTGTGTCACAATGTGTCCTCGCTGTGTCCCGCGCTGGGTCCCGCTGTGTCCCCGCTGTGTCCCAATGTGTCCTCGCTGTTTCCCACGCTGTTTTCTGCTGTGTCCTCGCTGTGTCCCCCACTGTGTCCCGCTGTATCGACGCTGTGTCCCGCTTGGTCCCGCTGTGTCCCCCCTGGGTCCCCTGCTGTGTCGCACTGTGTCCCGCTGTCTCCCCCGCTGTGTCCCTATGTGTCCCACGCTTTGTCCCCCTGTGTCCCCGCAGTTTCCCCGCTGTGTCCCGCTGTTTCCCACTGTGTTCTGTGGTGTCCCTCTTTGTCCCCCGCTGTGTCCCCCGGTGAGTCGCCGCTGTGTCCCCGCTTTGTCCCGCTGAGTCCTCCATGTGTCCCCCGCTGTGTTCCGCTGTGTCCCCCGCTGTATCCCGCTGTGTCCACTCCTGTGTCCTGCTGTGTCCCGCTGTGTCCCGTTGTGCCCGGGTGTGTCCCGCTGTGTCCCACTCTCTGTTCCGCTGTGTCCTCGCTGTGTCCCCCGCTGTGTCCCGCTGTGTCCCCCGCTGTGCCCTGCAGTGTCCCGCTCTGTCCCGCTGTGTCCTCGCTGTGTCCCGCTGTGTCCCCGCTGTGTCCCGCTGTGCCCCAACTGTGTCCCGTTGTGTCCACAGCTTTGTACCATGCTGTGTAACGCTGTGTCTCAGCTGTATCGACGCTGTGTCCCGCTGGGTCCCACTGTGTCCTAGCTGTGTTCCCCGCTGTGTCCAGCTGTTTCCCCCACTGTGTCCCCCTCTGTTTCCTGCTGTGTCCCCCGCCGTGTCCCGCTGTGTCCCGCTGCGTCCCCGCTGTGTCCCGCTGTGTCCCACTGTGTCCCCCACTGTGTCCCGCTTTGTCACCGTTGTGTCCCGCTGTGTCCTCGCTGTGTCCCCCGCTGTGTCCCGCTTTGTCCCCGCTGTGTCCCGCTGTGTCCCGCTGTGTCCCCCGCTGTTTCCCGCTGTGTCCCCTGCTGTGTCCCCACTGTGTCACGCTGTGTTTCGCTGTGTCCGGCTGTGTCCTCGCTCTGTCTCCCTCAGTGTCCAGCTGTGTCACGCTCTGTCCCTTCTGTGTCCCTCTGTGTCCAGCTCTGTCCCCGCTGTGTCCCGCTGTGTCCCCCGCTGTGTTCCCCGCTATGTCCCGCTGTGTCCCCCGCTGTGTCCCACTGTGTCCTTGCTGTGTCCCATGCTGTGTGCCGCTGTGTCCTCGATGTGTCCCCCGCTGTGTCCCGCTGTGTCCTGCTGTGTCACGCTGTTTCCCCGCTGTGTCCCCACTGTGTCCCTCTGTGTACCCCGCTGTGTCCAGCTTTGTCCCAGCTGTGTCTCGCTGTGACCCACGCTCTGTCCCCCACTGTGTCCCGCTCTGTCCCCTCTGTGTCCCGCTGTGTCCCCCGCTGTGTCCCACTGTGTCCCCGCAGTGTCAATGCTGTTTCCTGCTGTGTCCCGCTGTGTTCCGTGGTGTCCCTCTTTGTCTCCCGCTGTGTCCCCCGCTGAGACCCCGATGTGTCAACGCTGTGTCCCCCTGTGTCCTGGCTGTGTCCCCCGCTGTCTCCAGCTCTGTACCCCGCTGTGTCTCACGCTTTGTCCCCGCTGTGTCCCACTGTGTCCCGCTGTGTCCCGCTGTGCCCCCACTGTTTCCCCGCTGTGTCCATGCTGTGTCCCTGCTGTGTCGCCGCTGTGTCCCGCTGTTTCATGCGGTGTCCTCGCTTTGTCCCACGCTGTGTTCCGCTGTGTCCCCCGCTGTGTCCCGCTGTGTCCCGCTGTGTCCCCACTGTGTCCCGATGTGTCCCCCGCTGTGTCCCGCTGTGTCCCGCTTTGTCCCTGCTGTGACCCTCTCTGTCCCCGCTGTATTGACGCTGTGTCCCGGTGTGTCCCGCTGTGTCCGCGCTGTGTTCCCGGCTGTGTCTCGCTGTGTACCCCTCTGTGTCCCCCGCTGTGTCCTGCTGTGTCCCCTCTCTGTCCCTTGCTGTCCCCCGCTGTGTCCCCTGCTGTGTCTCGCTGTGTCGCCCACTGTGTCCCGCTGTGCCCCTGCAGTGTCCCCGATGTGTCCCACTAATGTCACACTGTGTCCCGTGTTGTCCCGCTTTGACCCCCGCTGGACCT
>NW_012310302.1:0-2414 GCF_000151885.1 Dipodomys ordii | reverse complement strand
AGAAGCAGAAGAAGCAGCAGAAGGAGAAGCAGAAGCAGAAGAAGATGCAGAAGGAGAAGCAGGAGAAGTAGAAGAAGCAGAAGAAGGAAGTAGAAGGAGAAGTAGGAGAAGGAGAAGGAAGAGCCGCAGAAGCAATAGGAGAAGCAGAAGAAGAAGTAGAAGCAGAATGAGAAGCAGAAAGAGAAGCAGTAGAAGAAGAAGAAGCAGGAAAAGCAGAAGCAGCAGAAAGAGAAGAAGAAGAAGAAGAAGAAGAAGAAGAAGAAGAAGAAGAAGAAGAAGAAGAAGAAGAAGAAGAAGAAGAAGAAGAAGAAGAAGAAGAAGAAGAAGAAGAAGAAGAAGAAGAAGAAGGAGAAGCAGTAGAAGCAGAAGAAGCAGAAGCAGGAGAAGCAGAAGCAGGAGAAGCAGAAGCAGAAGAAAAAGAATAAGCATAAGAAGCAGAATCAGAGGGAGAAGCAGAAGAAAGAGAAGCAGAAGCAGAAGAAGCAGCAGAAGCAGAAGCAGAAGCAGAAGAAGATGCAGAAGGAGAAGCAGGAGAAGCAGAAGAAGGAGAAGGAGAAGGCGAAAGGGAAGGATTAGGAGTAGGAGAAGCAAAAGGATAAGCAGAAGCAGAAAGAGACGCAGAAGGAGAAGCAGCACGAGAAGTAGGAGAAGCAGGAGAAGCAGAAGCAGGAGAAGCAGAAGAAACAGAAGACGCAGAAGCAGAATGAGAAGCACAAGGAGAAATTGAAGCAGAAGCAGAAGCAGAAGGAGAAGCAGAAGCAGAAGAAGGAGAAGAAGAAGCAGAAAGAGAAGCAGAAAGAGAAGCACAACGAGAAGCAGGAGAAGCAGAAGCAGGAGAAGCAGAAGCAGAAGAAACATAGGAAGGAGAGGAAGCAGAAGCAGAAGGAGAAGCAGAAACAGAAGGAAAAGCTGAAAGAGAAGCAGGAGAAGCAGAAGAAGAAGCAGCAGGAGAAGCAGAAGCAGAAGAAGCCGAAGAAGCAGAAGCAGAACCTGAAGCAGAAAGAGAAGCAGGAGAAGCAGAAGAAGCAGAATCTGGAGAAGCAGAAGGAGAAGCAGACGCAGAAAGAGAAGCAAAAGCAGAAGGAGAAGCAGAACTAGAAGCAGAAGAAACAGAAGAAGCAGAGGCAGTAGCAGAAGAAGCAGAAGATGCAGAAGCAGAAGGAGAAGCAGAAGGAAAAGCAGAAGAACGAGAAGGAGAAGGAGTAGGAGAAACAGAATGAGAAGCAGAAAGAGAAGCAGAAGAAGGAGCAGGAGAAGGAAAAGCAGCAGGAGAAGCAGAAAGAGCAGCAGAAGGAGAAGCAGAACAGAAGCAGAAGTAGAAGCAGAAGAAGGAGAAGCAGAAGGAGAAGCATAAAGAGAAACAGAAGGAGAAGCAGGAGAAGCAGAAGCAGGAGAAGCAGAATCAAAAGAAATAGAAGAAGGATATGAAGCAGAAGCAGAAAGAGAAGCAGAAACAGAAGAAAAAGCAGAAATAGAGGCAGAAGAAGCTGAAGAAGCAGAAGCAGAACCTCAAGCAGAAGGAGAAGCAGGAGAAGCAGAAGAAGCAGAATCTGGAGAAGAAGGAGAACCAGAAGGAGAAGCAGAAGCAGAAAGAGAAGCAAAAGCAGAAGGAGAAGCAGAAAGAGAAGCAGAAGAAACAGAAGAAGCAGAAGCAGAAGCAGTAGCAGAAGAACCTGAAGATGCAGAAGCAGATAGAGACGCAGAAGGAATAGCAGAATAACGACAAGGAGAAACAGAAGGAGAAGAAGAATGAGAAGCAGAAGGAGAAGCAAGAAAAAAAGAAGAAGCAGAAACAGACGGAGAAGCAGAAGAAGGAGAAGCAGAAGCAGAAGAAGCAGCAGAAGGAAAAGCACAAGCAGAAGGAGATGCAGAAGGAGTAGCAGGAGAAGCAGAAGAAGCAGAAGCAGAAGGAGAAGAAGAAGGAGAAGAAGCAGAATCAGAAGAAGCAGAAGGAGAAGTAGAAAGAGAAGCCGACGAAGAGAAGCAGAACGAGAAGCAGGAGAAGCAGAAGAAGCAGAGCGGGAGAAGCAGAAGAAGAAGAAACAGAAGAAATAGAAGGAGCAGAAGCAGAAGGAGGAGCAGAAGCAGAAGGAGAAGCAGAAAGAGAAGCAGGAAAAGCAGAAGCTGGAGAAGCAGAAGAAACAGAAGAAGGGGAAGAAGCAGAAGGAGAAGCAGAAACAGAAGGAAAAGCAGAAAGAGAAGCAGGAGAAGCAGAAGAAGCAGCAGCAGAAGAAGCAGAAGCAGAAGAAGCCGAAAAAGCAAAAGCAGAACCTGAAGTAGAAGGAGAAGCAGGAGAAGTAGAAGAAGTAGAATCTGGAGAAGCAGAAGGAGAAGCAGAAGCAGAAATAGAAGCAAAAGCAGAAGGAGAAGCAGATGAAACAGAAAAATCTAGAGGCAGTATCAGAAGAAGCAGA
>NW_012310301.1:0-2414 GCF_000151885.1 Dipodomys ordii | reverse complement strand
CACTCTCCCCACGAGATAGATCAACTCGGCAAAAACTCAACAGAGAAACCGCAGATCTAAACAGCTGCATAGATCAACTAGACTTAACAGACATCTACCGAACATTTCACCCAGCAGCATCAGAATACACGTTTTTCTCAGCAGCACATGGAACGTTTTCTAAAATAGACCACATTTTAGGCCACAAAGCAAACTTGTCTAAATTCAGAAACATTGAAGTTATACCTTGCATCCTCTCTGACCACAAGGGAATAAAATTAGAACTCAATACCAAAAGCCACCAAAGAAAGTCCGGCATCACATGGAGGCTGAACAACACACTGCTGAATCATGAGTGGGTCATGGAAGAGATTAGAAAGGAAATCCAAATGTTCATGCTATTCAACAAAAATGAACACACAAATTACCAGCTCCTCTGGGACACAGCAAAGGCAGTACTCAGAGGCAAGTTGATAGCTCTGCTTCTCTTTTTGCTTCTCTTTCTGCTTCTGCTTCTTCTGTTTCTCCTGCCTGAATTTCTGGTTCTACTTGTTCTGCTGCTTCTCCTTCTGCTTCTGCTTCTACTTCTGCTTCTGTTTCTGCTTCTTCTGCTTCTTCTCTTTCGGCTTCTCCTGCTTCTGCTTCTTGTGCATCTCCTGCTTTTCTTTCTGCTTCTCATTCCGCTTCTGCTTCTCCTTCTGCTTCTGCTTCTCCTTCTTCTCCTTCTCCTACTTCTGCTTCTCCTTCAGCTTCTGCTTCTTCTGTTTCTCCTGCTTCTCCTTCTGCATCTCCTTCTGCTTGTGCTTGTCCTTAGGCTCCTTCTTCTTCTTCTGCTTCTCCTTCTCCTTCTTTTGCTTCTGCTTCTTCTGCTTTTCCTGCTTCTCCTTCTGCTTCTGCTTCTTCTTCTTCTCCTGCTTCTCCTTCTGCATCTTCTTCTGCTTCTGCTTCTCCTTCTCCTTCTTCTGCTTCTCCTTCTGCTTCTTCTTCTTCTGCTTTACCTGCTTCTCTTTCTGCTTCTCCTTCTGCTTCTCCTTCTGTTTCTCCTTCTCCATCTTGTTCTTCTGCTTTTCCTTCGGCTTCTCCTTCTGCTTCAGCTACAACTGCAACTGCTTCGGCTTCTTCTGTTTCTTCTGCTTCTCCTTCTGCTTTTGATTCTCTTTCTGCTTCTGCTTCTCCTTCAGCTTGTCATTCTGCTTCTCCAGATTCTGCTTCTTCTGCTTCTCCTGCTTCTCCTTCTGCTTCAGGTTCTGCTTCTGCTTCTTCGGATTCTTATGCTTCTGCTTCTCCTGCTTCTGCTTCTTCTGCTTCCCCTCCTTCTCTTTCTGCTTCTCCTTCTGTTTCTGCTTCTCCTTCTGCTTCTTGTCCTTCTCCTGATTCTTCTACTTCTGCTTCTCCTGTTTCTGTATCTCCTGCTTCTCCTTCTGCTGCTCTTTCTGCTTTTCCTGCTGCTTTTCCGTCTCCTGCTCCTTCTTCTGCTTCTCTTTCTGCTTCTCCTTCTGTTTCTCCTTCTCCTTCTCGCTCTTCTGCTTTTCCTTGTGCTTCTCCTTCTGCTTCTGCATCTTCTGCGTCTTCTGCTACTGCCTCTGCTTCTTCTGTTTCTTCTGCTTCTCCTTCTGCTTTTGCTTCTCTTTCTGCTTCTGCTTCTCCTTCTGTTTCTCCATCTTCTTCTCCAGATTCTGCTTCTTCTGCTTCTCCTGCTTCTCCTACCTCTCGTGCTGCTTCTCCTTCTGCGTCTCTTTCTGCTTCTGCTTATCCTTTTGCGTCTCCTACTCCTAATCCTTCTCTTTCGCCTTCTCCTTCTTCTTCTTCTTCTGCTTTTCCTGCTGCTTCTGCTTCTGCTTAGTGTACTATTTCTGTTTCTTCTGCTTCTTCTTCAGATTATGCTTCTTCTGTTTCTCCTGCTTCAGATTCTGCTTCTGCTTCTTCGGCTTCTCCTGTTTCTTCTGCTTCTGCTTCTTCTACTTCTCCTGCTTCTCTTTCTGCTTCTCCTTCTGCTTCTGATTCTGCTCTTCTCCTTCTTCTGTTTCTTTTGCTTCTGTTTCTTCTGCTTCTTCTTGTTCTGTTTTTTCTGATTCTACTTCTGCTTCTCCTTCTTCTCCTCTTTCTGCTTCTACTTCTGCTTCTTCTGATTCCCCTGCTTCTCCTTCTTGTTCTCCTTCTGTTTCTGCTTCTCATTCTGCTTCTGCTTCTCCTGCTGCTGCTCCTTCCCCTTCTTCTGCTTCTCCCACTGCTTCTTCTTCTGCTTCTTTTGCTTATTCTTTTTCTTCCGCTTCTGCTTCTCCTGATTCTGCTTCTTCTGCTTCTACTGCTTCTCCTTACGCTTCTCCTTATGCTTCATCTTCTTCTTCTTCTTCTTCTTCTCATCTTCATCTTCATCATCATCTCTCTCTCTCTCTCTCTCTTCTCTCTCGTCTCTCTCTCTCATCTCTCTCTTC
>NW_012310300.1:0-2414 GCF_000151885.1 Dipodomys ordii | reverse complement strand
CAGTGGGACACAGCGTCGGTACAGCGGGGACAGAGCGGGACACAGCGAGGTACACAGCTGGGGACACAACGGGACACAGTGGGGACACAGCGGGACATATTGGGCACACAGCCGGACACAGCGGGGACTCAGCATTGGTCACAGCGGGACACAGCCGGACAAAGAGGGGGACACAGCAGGGGACACAGCGGTACACAGCGGGAACACAGCTGGACGCTGCGGGGAACACAGCGGGACACAGCGGGGGACACAGCGGGACACAGCTGGTACACAGCCGGACACAGCGGGATACACAGCGGGGGACACAACGGGACACAGAGGGGGACACAGAGGGAAACAGAGGGACACAGCGAGGACAACGCGGGAGATACAGCGGGGACACAGCTGGGGACACAGCGGGACACAGCGGGTGACTCAGCAGGACACAGCAGGGGACACAACGGGACACAGCGTGGGATACAGCGGGGGACACAGCGGGACACAGCGGGGGATAGAGAGGGGGACACAGCGGGACACATAGGGGATCACAGCGAGGACACAACTGGACCCAGCGGGACCCAGCGGGACACAGCGGGGGACAAAGCGGGGACACAGCAGTGACACAGCGGGACTCAGCGGGGGACACAGCAGTACACAGCGGGACAAAGCGGGACACAGCGGGGGACACAGCGGGTCACAGAGGGGGACACAGAGGGGTACACAGCGGGACACATCGGGGAACACAGCGAGGACACAGCGGGACAGCGCGGGGGACACAACGGGACACAGTGTAGACACAGCGGGACACAGTGGGACACAGCGTAGACAAAGCTTGAGACACAGCGGGGGACAGTGCGGGAGACAGCGGGGGACACAGCGGGACACAGCGGGGGACACAGCGGACACAGCGGGACACAGTGGTGGACACAGCGGGACAGAGCAGGGACACAGCTGGACACAGCGGGGACACAGCGGGACACAGCGGGACACAAAGGGGGACACAGTGAGGACACAGCGGCACAGAGCGGGGACACAGCTGGACACAGCGGGGGACACAGCGGGACACAGCGGGACATATCGGGCACACAGCTGGACACAGCGGAGACACAGCATTGGTCACAGCGGGACACAGCGGGGACACAGCGGGACACATCGGGCACAGAGCCGGACACAGCGGAGACACAACAGGGAACACAGTGAGGACCCAGCGGGACCCAGCGGGACACACCGTCGATACAGCGGGGACACAGCGTTACACAGCGCGTTACGCAGCTGGGGACACAAAGGGACACAGTGGGGGACATAGCGGGACACCACGGAACACAGCAGGACACAGCGGGAAACAGTGGTGACCCTGCGGAGACACAGCGGGACACAGCGGGGGACACAGCGGGACACAGCGGGGGACACAGCTGAACACAGTGGGGGCAGAGCATGGGACACAGCGAGACACAGCGGGGACAAAGCTGGACACAGCGGGGTGCACAGCGGGACACAGCTGGACACAGCGGGGACACAGCAGGGACACAGCGGGGGACAAAGCAGAACACAGCGGGACACAGTGGGGGACAAAGAGGAACAGAGCGGGGGACACAGAGGGGGCCTCAGCGGGACACAGCGGGGAACACAGCGAGGACACAGCAGGACACAGCGTCGGTACAGCGGGGACACTGCGGGACACAGCGAGGTACACAGCTGGGGACACAACAGGACACAGGGGGGACACAGCGGGACACAGTGGGGACAAAGCTTGAGACACAGCGGGGGACAGAGCGGGAGACAGCGTGGGACACAGCGAGGACACAGCAGGACACAGCGGGGACACAGCAGGGACTCAGCAGGGGACAGAGTGGAGGACAGAGTGGGGGTCACAGCGGGACACAGCGGGGAACACAGCGAGGACACAGCGGGACCCAGCGGGACACAGCGTCTTAACAGCGACGACACAGGGGGACACAGCGGGGTACACAGCTGGGACACAACGGGACACAGTCGGGGACACAGCAGGACACAGCGGGACACAGCTGGACACAGGGGGACACAGCAGGGGACACATCGGGACACAGTCGGACACATCGGGGACAGAGCGGGACACAGCGTGACACAGTCGGACAAAGCGGGGGACACAGCGGGACACAACGGGGGACACAGTGAGGACACAGTGGGACAGAGCGGGGACACAGCTGGACACAGCAGGCCACCACGGGACAGAGCAGTACACAGCTGGACACAGCGGTGACACTGCGGGGACACAGCGGGACACAGCGGGGGACACAGCTGGGACACAGCAGGACACAGCGGGTGACACAGCGAGGACACAGCGGGACACAGCGCGACACAGCCGGGGACAAAGTGGTAGACAGCGGGTGACACAGCGAGGACACAGCGGAACACAGCGGGGGACACAGCAGGGACACAGCGGAACACAGCAATGA
>NW_012310299.1:0-2414 GCF_000151885.1 Dipodomys ordii | reverse complement strand
TGCAGATGAGAAGCAGAAGATGCAGAAGATGAAGGAGAAGCAGAAGTAGGAGAAGGAGAAGGAGGAGAAGCAGAAGCAGAAGCAGAAGCGGAATGAGAAGCAGAAAGAGAAGCAGGAGAAGCACAAGAAGCAGAAGCAGGAGAAGCCGAAAGAGAAGAAGCAGAATCAGAATCAGAAGTAGAAGCAGAAGGAGAAGCAGCAGAAGAAGTAGAATTAGAAATTCAGGCAGGAGAAACAGAAGAAGCAGAAGCAGAAGCAGAAGGCGAAGCAAAAAGAGAAGGAGAAGGAGAAGGAGAAGAAGCAGCAGAAGGAGAAGCAGCAGAAGAAGCAGAAAAACAAGCTGGAAAAGCAGAAGCACAAAGAGGAGTAGAAGTAGAAGAAGTAGAAGCAGAAGAAGAAGCAGTAGAAGTATAAGAAGCAGAAGTAGGAGAAGCAGAAACAGAAGAAATAAAGAAGCATAAGATGTAGAAGAAGATGGAGAAACAGAAGTAGGAGAAAGAGCAGCAGAAGGTGAAGCAGAAGGAGATGCAGAAGTAGAAAGAGAAGTAGAAACAGAAGGAGAAGAAGAAGGAGAAGTTGGAGAATCAGAAGAAGCAGAAGCAGAAAGAGAAGGAGAAGAAGGAGAAAGCAGAAGGATAAGGACAAGCAGGAGAAGCAGAAAGAAGCAGAAGCAGGAGAAGCAGAAGTAGAAGAAACAGAAGATAGAGAAGGAGCAGAAGGAGAAGCAGAAGCAGAAAGGAGAAGCAGAAAGAGAAGCAGAAGAAGCAGAAGAAGCAGTAGCAGGAGAAGCAGAAGCAGAAGAAACAGAAGAAGCCCAAGAAGCAGAAGGAGAACCTGAAGCAGAAGGACAAGCAGAAGCAGCAGAAGCTGGAAAAGCAGAAGCAGAAGAAACAGAACAAGGAGAAGAAGCATAAGCAGAACGAGAAGCAGAAGAAGAAGAAGGAGAAAGAGAAGGATTAGGAGTAGGAGGAGCAGAAGGAGAATCAGAAGCAGAAAAAGAAGCAGAAGGAGAAGCAGAAGGAGAAACAGAAGAAGCAGAAGTAGGAGAAGCAGAAGCAGAATGAGAATGAGAAGCACAAGAAGGAGAAATTGAAGGAGATGGAGAATGAGACGGAGAAGCAGAAGGAGAAGTAGGAGAAGCAGAAGAAGAAGCAGGAGAAGCAGAAGCAGAAGAAACACAAGAAGGAGAAGAGCAGAAGCAGAAGCAGACGGAGAAGCAGAAGCAAAAGGAGAAGCAGAAGAAGCAGAATCTGAAGCAGAAGAAGAAGAAACAGAAAAAGCAGAAGAAGCAGAAGAAGAAGCAGCAGGAGAAGCAGAAGAAGAAGAAGGAGAAGGAGGAAGAGAAGGATTAGGAGTAGGAGAAACAGAAGGATAAGCAGAAGCAGAAAGAGAAGGAGAAGGAGAAGGAGAAGCAGGAGAAGTAGAAGAAGCAGGAGAAGTAGAAGAAGCAGAAACAGGAGAAGCAGAAGCAGAATGAAAAGCAGAAGAAGGAGAAATTGAAACAGAAGGAGATGCAGAAAGAGAAGCAGGAGCAGTAGTAGAATCAGAAGAAGGAGAAGCAGAAGGAGAAGCATAAAGAGAAACAGAAGGAGAAGCAGGAGAAGCAGAAGCAGGAGAAGCAGAATCAGAAGAAATAGAAGAAGGAGAAGAAGCAGAAGCAGAAAGAGAAGCAGAAACAGAAGGAGAAGCAGAAATAGAAGCAGAAGAAGCCAAAGAAGCAAAAGCAATACCTAAAGCAGAAGGAGAAGCAGGAGAAGCAGAAGAAGCAGAATCTGGAGAAGAAGAAGGAGAACCAGAAGGAGAAGCAGAAGCCGAAAGAGAAGCAAAAGCAGAAGGAGAAGCAGAAGGAGAAGCAGAAGAAACAGAAGAAGCAGAATCAGTAGCAGAAGAAGCTGAAGATGCAGAACCAGAAAGAGAAGCAGAAGGAATAGCAGAAGAACGAGAAGGAGAAATAGAAGGAAAAGCAGAAGGAGAAGCAGGAAAAGCAGAAGAAACAGAAGCAGACGGAGAAGCAGAAGAAGGATAAGGAGAAGGCGGAGCAGAAGAAGAAGCAGAAGGAAAAGCACAAGCAGAAGGAGATGCAGAAGGAGAAGCAGGAAATGCAGAAGACGCAGAAGCAGAAGGAGAAGAAGAAGTAGAAGAATCAGAATCAGAAGAAGCAGAAGCAGAAATAGAAAGAGAAGCCGACGAAGAGAAGCAGAACGAGAAGCAGGAGAAGCAGAAGAAGCACAAGCGGGAGAAGCAGAAGAAGAAGAAACAGAAGAAGGAGAAGGAGCAGAAGCAGAAGGAGAAACAGAAGGAGAAGCAGAAAGAGAAGCAGGAAAAGCAGAAGAAGCAGAAGCAGGAGAAGCAGAAGGAGAAGAAACAGGAGAAGGACAAGAAGCAGAAAGAGAAGCAGTAGAAGCAGAAGAAGC
>NW_012310298.1:0-2415 GCF_000151885.1 Dipodomys ordii | reverse complement strand
CAATGCTGTGTCCCCGCTGTGTCCAGCTGTGTCCACAATGTGTCCTGCTGTGTCCCCGCTGTGTCCCCGCTGTGTCCTCGCTGTGTCCCGCTGTGTCCCGCTGTGTACCCCGCTGTGTCCAGCTTTGTCCCCGCTGTGTCCCGCTGTGTCACCCATTGTGTCACGATGTGTCCCCTGCTGTGTCCCCCGCTGTGTCCTGCTGTGTCCCCCGCTGTGTCCTGTTGTGTCGCCCGCTGTGTTCCCCGGTGAGTCGCTGCTGTGTCCCCGCTGTGTCCCGCTGTGTCCTCCCTGTATCCCCCGCTGTGTCCCACTCTGTCGCCCGCTGTGTCCCGCTCTGTCTACTGCTGTGTCCCTGCTGTGTCCTGCTCTGTCCCACTCTGTCCCGCGCTGTGGCCCCACTGTGTCCCGCTGTGTCCCCGCTGTGTCCCCGCTGTGTCCGGCAGTGTCCCCCACTGTGTCCCCTGCAGTGTCCTGCTGTGTCCCCACTCTGATCTCCTCTGTGTCCCTCTGTGACCCGTTGTGTCCCCGCTGTGTCCCCCGTTGTGTCTCTCTGTGTTCGAACTGTGTCCCACTGTGTCTCTTCTGTGTCCCCCTATGTCCTGCTGCGTCTGGCTGTGTCCCCGCTGTGTCCCCGCTATGTCCCCCACTGTGTCCCGCTGTTTCCACACTGTGTCCCTCGCTGTGTCCTCCGCTGTGTCCCGATGTGTCCCCCACTGTGTCCTCCGATGTGTCCCGCTATGTCCCCGCTTTGTCCCCGCTGTGTCCCACTGTGTCCCGCTGTGTCCTCGCTTGTCCCCTGCTGTGTCCCACTGTGTCCTCCGCTGTGTCCCCCGCTGTGTCCCCGCTGGCACCCTGTGTCCCGCTGTGTCCTCGCTGTGTCCCTGGCTGTCTCCTGCTTTTTCCCCCGCTGTGTCCCGCTGTGTCCTCGCTGTGTCCCACTCTGTGTCCCACTTTGTCCCCGGCTGTGCCCCCTGCTGTATCCCCTGCTCGGTTCCACTGTGTCTCCCGCTGTGTCCCCCGCTGTGTCCCCCGCTGAGTCTCGCTGTGTCCCCACTGTGTCCCGCTTTGTCCTCGCTGTGTCCCCCGCTGTGTCCCGCTATGTCTCCCCCTGGTCCTCCACTTTGTCCCCGCTGTGTCCCGCTGTGTCCCGCTGTGTCCCCCACTGTGTCCCCGTTGTGTCCCGATGTGTACCCTGCTGTATCCAGCTGTGTCACCGCTGTGTCCTGCTGTATCCCTAGATCTGTCCCCCTCTGTGTCGTCACTGTGTCCCCCGCTGTGTCCCGCTGTGTCCCCGCTGTGACCCGCTGTGTCCTCGCTATGTCCCCCGCTGTCTCCCGCTTTGTCCCACGCTGTGTCCCGCTGTGTCCCGCTGTGTCCTCGCTGTGTCCCACGCTATGTCCCACTGTGTCACCGCTGTGTCCCCCGCTGTGTCCTCGCTGTGTCCCACTTTGTACCTGCTGTGTCCCCCCTCTGTCCCCCACTGTGTCCCGCTGTGTCCCCTGCTGTGTCCCCGCTGTGTCCTGCTGTGTCCCGCTGTGTCCTGCTGTGACCCTGCTGAGTCCCGCTGTGTCTCCCGCAGTGTCCCGCAGTGTCCTTGCTGTATCCCCCGCTGTGTCCTACTTTGTCCCCCGCTGTGTCCCGCTGTGTACCCCTCTGTGTCCCCCGCTGTGTCCCACTGTGTCCCCCGCTGTGTCCCGCTGTGTCCCACTCTGTCCCCCGCTGTGTCCCTGCTGTGCCCCGCTGTGTCCCGCTGTGTCCTGCTCTGTCCCCCGCTGTGTCCCTGCTGTGTCCCGCTGTGTTCCGCAGTGTCCCGCTGTGTCGTCGCTGTGTCTCCCGCAGTGTCCCGCAGTGTCCTCGCTGTATCCCCCGCTGTGTCCTGCTTTGTCCCCCGCTGTGTCCCGCTGTGTACCCCTCTGTGTCCCCCGCTGTGTCCCGCTTGTGTCCCCCGCTGTGTCCCTGCTGTGCCCCGCTGTGTCCCTCTGTGTCCCGCTGTGTCACGCTGTGTACTGCTGTGTCCCCCGCTGAGTCCCGCTGTGTCCCATTGTGTCCTCGCTGTGTCCCGCACTGTGTCCCGCTGTGTCACCGCTGTGTCCCCAGCTGTGTCCGCTATGTCCCGATGTGTCCCCCGCTGTGTTCCTGCTGTGCCCCCTTTGTGGCCCCTGTGGCCCCTGCTGTGTCTCGCTGTGAAATGCTTTGTCCCCCGCTGAGTCCCGCTGTGTCCCCGCTGTGTCCTGCTGTGTCCCATGCTGTGTCCCTCGCTGTGTCCCGATGTGTACCCCCTGTGTCCCCTGCTGTGTCACGCTGTGTACAACTGCAATGTCCCCGCTGTGTCCCGCTGTGTCCCGCTGTGTCCTGCTAGGGACTCCCGCTGTGTCCCCCGCTGTGTCCGATTGTGCCTTTGCTGTGTCCCCTGGC
>NW_012310297.1:0-2415 GCF_000151885.1 Dipodomys ordii | reverse complement strand
GGAGAAACAGAAGGAGAAGCAGAGGAGAAGCAGAAGGATAAGCAGTTTTGATAAACAGAAGCAGAAGAAGCAGCAGAAGGAGAAGCAGAAGCAGAAGAAGATGCAGAAGGAGAAGCAGGAGAAGCAGAAGCATCAGAAGCAGAAGTAGAAGGAGAAGTAGGAGAAGTAGAAGGAAGAGCCGCAGAAACAATAGGAGAAGCAGAAGAAGAAGCAGAAGCAGAATGAGAAGCAGAAAGAGAAGCAGTAGAAGAAGAAGAAGCAGGAAAAGCAGAAGCAGCAGAAAGAGAAGAAGAAGAAGAAGAAGAAGAAGAAGAAGAAGAAGAAGAAGAAGAAGAAGAAGAAGAAGAAGAAGAAGAAGAAGAAGAAGAAGAAGAAGAAGAAGAAGAAGAAGAAGGAGAAGGAGAAGGAGAAGCAGTAGAAGCAGAAGCAGGAGAAGCAGAAGCAGAAGAAAAAGAATAAGCATAAGAAGCAGAATCAGAGGGAGAAGCAGAAGAAGGAGAAGCAGAAGAAGCAGCAGAAGCAGAAGCAGAAGCAGAAGAAGATGCAGAAGGAGAAGAAGGAGAAGGAGAAGGCGAAAGAGAAGGATTAGGAGTAGGAGAAGCAAAAGGATAAGCAGAAGCAGAAAGAGACGCAGAAGGAGAAGCAGCACGAGAAGTAGGAGAAGCTGGAGAAGCAGAAGAAACAGAAGACGCAGAAGCAGAATGAGAAGCAGAAGGAGAAATTGAAGCAGAAGCAGAAGCAGAAGGAGAAGCAGAAGCAGAAGAAGGAGAAGGACAAGCAGAAAGAGAAGCAAAAGCAGATGGAGAAGCAGAAGGATAAGTAGAAGAAACAGAAGAAGCAGACGCAGTAGCAGAAGCAGCAGAAGATGCAGAAGCAGAAGGAGAAGCAGAAGGAAAAGCAGAAGAACGAGAAGGAGAAGGAGAAACAGAAGGAGAAGCAGAAAGAGAAGCAGAAGGAGGAGCAGGAGAAGGAAAAGCAGCAGGAGAAGCAGAAAGAGCAGCAGAAGGAGAAGCAGGAGAAGCAGAAACAGGAGAAGCATAAGCAGAAGAAACAGGAGAAGGACAAGAAGCAGAAGCAGAAGGAGAAGCAGAAAAAGATGGAAAAGCATAAGGAGAAGCAGGAGAAGCAGAAGAAGCAGCAGCAGGAGAAGCAGAAGAAGCCGAAGAAACAGAAGCAGAACCTGAAGCAGAAGGAGAAGCAGGAGAAGGAGAAGAAGCAGAATCTGGAGAAGCAGAAGGAGAAGCAGAAAGAGAAGCAGACGAAGAGAAGCAGAACGAGAAGCAGGAGAAGCAGAAGAAGAAGAAACAGAAGAAGGAGAAATAGCAGAAGCAGAAGGAGAAGCAGAATGAGAAGCAGAAAGAGAAGCAGAAACAGAAGGAGAAGCAGAAAGAGAAGGAGGGGAAGCAGAAGAAGCAGAATCATAAGAATCCGAAGAAGCAGAAGCAGAACCTGAAGCAGGAGAAGTAGAAGAAGCAGAATCTGGAGAAGCAGAATGGGAAGCAAAAGGAGAAGCAGAAGCAGAAAGAGAATCAAAAGCAGAAGTAGAAGCAGAAGAAACAAAAGAAGCAGAAGCAGAAGTCGTTGTAACAGAAGCAGAAGGAAAAACAGTAGGAAAAGCAGAAGAACGAGAAGGAGAAGGAGAAGCAGAAGTAGAAGCAGAAGGAAAAGAAGAAGAAGGAGAAGGAGAAGCAGAAACAGAAGAAGCAGCAGAAGGAGAAGCAGAAGCAGAAGAAGATGCAGAAGGAGAAGCAGGAGAAGCAGAAGAAGCAGAAGCAGAAGGAGAAGCAGAAGAAGAAGAAGGAGAAGGAAGGGCAGCAGAAGCAATAGGAGAAGCAGAAGGAGAAGCAGAAGAATGGGAAGAAGAAAGAGAAGCAGGAGAAGCACAAATGCAGAAGCAGGAGAAGCAGAACCAGAACATACAGAAGAAGAAGAAGAAGAAGAAGAAGAAGAAGAAGAAGAAGAAGAAGAAGAAGAAGAAGAAGAAGAAGAAGAAGAAGAAGAAGAAGAAGAAGAAGAAGAAGAAGAAGAAGAAGAAGGAGAAGGAGAAGGAGAAGGAGAAGAAGAAGAACAAGAAGAAGAAGAAGAAGAAGAAGAAGAAGAAGAAGAAGAAGAAGAAGAAGAAGAAGAAGAAGAAGAAGGAGAAGAAGAAGAAGAAGAAGAAGGAGAAGAAGAAGAAAAAGAAGAAGCAAAAGGAGAAGAAGAAGCAAAAGAAGAAGGAGAAGCAGAAGAAGTAGAAGGAGAAGAAGAAGAAGCAGAAGTAGAAGCAGAAGGAGAAGTAGAAGAAGGAGAACGAGGAGCAGAAGGACAAGCAGCAGGAGAAGCAGAAAGAGAAGCAGAAGACGCAGAAGCAGGAGAAGCAGAAGCAGAAGAAAAAGAAGAAGCATGAGAAGCAGAAGCAGAGGGGAGAAGGAGCAC
>NW_012310296.1:0-2415 GCF_000151885.1 Dipodomys ordii | reverse complement strand
GCGAGGACACACCAGAGACACAGCGGGACACAGCGGGGACACAGCGGGGGACACTGTGGGACACAGCGGGGGACACAGCAAGGACACAGCGGGGACATAGGGGGACACTGAGGGACACAGCGGGACATAGCTGGGACACAGCGGGGACACAGCGAGACACAGTTAGACCCAGCAGGGACACAGCAGAGACACAGCGGGACACAGCGGGGGACACAGCGGGACACAGCGGGAGACAGAGTAGGACACAGCATGGACACAGTGGGACACAGCGGGGAACACAACTGGGACACAGCGGGTCAACAGCGGGGACACAATGGGGGACACAGTGAGGACACAGCGGGATACAGAGGGATACACAGCGAGGACACAGAGTGACATATGGGGACACAGCGGGACACAGCGGGACACAGCTGGAAAGAGCGGGACAGAGCGGGGGACACAGCCGGGGACACAGCGGGACACAGCAGGGGACACAGCGGGGACACAGCGGGACACAGTGGGGACACAGCGGGACACAGAGGGACACAGCGGGGAAATAGTGGGGGACACAGCGGGGGACACAGCGGGATACAGAAGGACACAGCGAGGACACAGCGGGACACAGGTGGACACAGCGTGGACACAGCGGGGACACAGCGGGGGACACAGTGGGACACAGCGGGGACACAGCGGGGGACAGAGCGAGGACCCAGCGGGATACAGCGGTGGACACAGCGGGACACAGCGGGGTTCACAGCGGGACACAGCGGGACACAGCGTGGGTTACAGCGGGGGACAGCGGTGACACACCCGCGGACAGCGGGGACACAGCGGGACACAGTGGGGGACACAGCGAGGACACAGTGGGACACAGCGGGGGACAGAGCGAGGACACAGCGGGACACAGCGGGGGACACAGCATGGGACACAGCGGGACACAGAGGGGACAAAGCAGGCACAAAGCGGGGATACAGCGGGACACAGCGGGACAAACTGGACACAGCTGGACACAGCGGGGACACAGCAGGGACACAGCGGGGGACAAAGCGGAACACAGCGGGACACAGTGGGGGACACAGCGGGACAGAGCGGGGGACACAGCGAGGAAACAGCGGGACACAGCGTCGGTACAGCTGGGACACACCGGGACACATCGAGGTACACAGCTGGGGACACAACGGGACACAGGGGGGACACAGCAGGACACAGCGGGACAAAGCTTGAGACACAGCAGGGGACAGAGCGGGAGACAGCGGTGGACACAGCGAGGACACAGCAAGACACAGCATGGACACAGCGGGGACTCAGCAGGGGATAGAGCAGAGGACAGAGTGGGGGTCACAGCGGGACACAGCAGGGAACACAGCGAGGACACAGCGGGACCCAGCAG
Organism: Dipodomys ordii; assembly: GCF_000151885.1. NCBI lineage: Eukaryota > Metazoa > Chordata > Mammalia > Rodentia > Heteromyidae > Dipodomys > Dipodomys ordii. The sequence continues at coordinate 1,046 of NW_012310296.1, read as the reverse complement.
GACACAGCGTCGAAACAGCAACGACACAGGGGGACACAGGGGGTTACACAGCTGGGACACAACAGGACACAGTGGGGCACACAGCGGGACAGAGCGGGACACAGCGGGACACAGGGGGACACAGCAGGGGACACAACGGGACACACCGAGACACATCGGGGACAGAGCGGGACACAGTGTGACACAGTCGGACACAGTGGGGGACACAGCGGGACACAACGGGGGACACAGTGAGGACACAGCGGGACAGAGCGGGGACACATCTGGACACAGCGGGCCACCACAGGACAGAGCAGTACACAGCTGGACACAGCGGTGACACTGCGGGGACAAAGCGGGGGACACAGCGGGGACACAGCAGGACACAGCGGGGGACACAGCGAGGACACAGCGGGACACAGCGCGACACAGCCGGGGACAAAGCGATAGACAGCGGGTGACACAGCGAGGACACAGCGGGATATAGCAGGGACACAGAGGGGACACTGCGGGGACACAGCGGGACACAGCGGGGGACACATCGGGTACACAGCGAACACAGCAAGGACACAGATGTGACTCAGCGGGGGACACAGCAGGGGACAAAGCGGGACACCACGGAACACAGTGGGACACAGCAGGACAAAGCGGGGCCACTGCGGAAGCACAGAGCGGTAAAAAGCGGGGGACACAGCGGGACACAGAGGGGAATACCGCCGGACAAAGCGAGGGACAGAGCGGGGGTCACTGCAGGACTCAGCGGGGACACAGCGGGACATATCGGGGACAGAGCAGGACACAGCGTGGCACAGTAGGATACAGCAGTGGGCACAGCAGGACAAAACGGGGGACACAGTGAGGTCACAGCGGGACAGAGCTGGCGATACAGCGAGGACACAGCGGGACACAGCGGGACACAGCGGGGGACACAGCGGGGGACACAGCAAGACACAGCGGGGGACACAGCGGGACACAGCGGGGACACAGCATGACACAGCGGGGGACACAGCACGACACAGCGCAACACAGCGCAACACAGCAGGGACAAAGCGGTACACGGCGGGTGA
>NW_012310295.1:0-2415 GCF_000151885.1 Dipodomys ordii | reverse complement strand
TCATTTCTCCTTCTTGTGCTTCTCATTCTGCTTCTGCTTCTGCTTCTCCTCCTTCTGCTTCTTCTGTTTCTCCTTCTGCTTCTCCTTCTGCTTCTCCTTCTGCTTCTCTTTCTGCTTCTTATTCTGCTTCTGCTCCTCCTACTCCTAATCCTTCTCTTTCTCCTTCTTTTCTGCTTCTCGTTCTGCTTCTGCTTCTTCTGCTTGTTCGGTTTCTTCTGCTTCTGCTTTTCCAGCTTCTGCTGCTTCTGCTTCTCCTTCTGCTTCAGGTTCTCCTTCTGATTCTTCGGCTTCTCCTGTTTCTTCTGCTTCTGCTTCTCCTGTTACTGCTTCTTCTGCTTCTCTTTCTGCTTCTCCTTCTGGTTCTGCTTCTCCTTGTGCTCCTTCTCCTTCTTCTGTTTCTTCTTCTTCTTCTTCTGCTTCTCCCGCTTCTGCTTCTTCTGCTTCTCCTGCTTGTCCTTCTCCTTCTGCTTCTCCTTCTCCTTCTTCTGCTTCTCTTTCTGCTTCTGCTTCTTCTGATTCTCCAACTTCTCCTTCTTCTTCTCCTTCTATTTCTGCTTCTCTTTCTGCTTCTGCATCTCCTTCTGCTTCACCTTCTGCTGCTCCTTCTCCTTCTTCTGTTTCTCCCTCTGCTTCTGCTTCTTATGCTTCTTCTTTTTCTTCTGGTTCTGCTTCTCCTGCTTCTGCTTCTTATGCTTCTACTGCTTCTTCTTCTGCTTCTTCTGCTTCTTCTGCTTCTACTTCTCTTTCTGCTCCTGCTTCTCCTACTTGTTTTTCTGCTTCTTCTGCTGCTTTTTCTACTTCTCCTTCTGCTTCTCTTTTTGCTTCTCCTTCTGCTTCTGCTTCTTCTGTTTCTCATGACTGAATTTCTGGTTCTACATCTTCTGCTGCTTTTCCTTTTGCTTCTGTTTCTGCTTCTTCTCTTTCGGCTTCTCCTGCTTCTTGTCCTCCTCCTGCTTCTCTTTCTGCTTCTCATTCTGCTTCTGCTTCTCCTTCTGCTTCTGCTTCTCCTCCTTCTCCTACTTCTTCTTCTCTTTCTGCTTCTGCTTCTCCTGCTTGTTTTTCTGCTTCTTCTGCTGCTTCTCCTTCTGCTGCTTCTTTTACTACTCCTTGTGCTTCCCTTTTTGCTTTTCCTTCTGCTTCTGCTTCTGCTTCTTCTGTTTCTCCTGCCTGAATTTCTGGTTCTACTTCTTCTGCTGCTTCTCCTTCTGCTTCTGCTTCTACTTCTGCTTCTGTTTCTGCTTCTTCTGCTTCTTCTCTTTCGGCTTCTCCTGCTTCTGCTTCTTGTGCTTCTCCTGCTTCTCTTTCTCCTTCTCATTCCGCTTCGGCTTCTCCTTCTGCTTCTCCTCCTTCTCCTTCTCCTACTTCTGCTTCTCCTTCAGCTTCTGCTTCTTCTGCTTCTCCTTCTTCTCCTTCTGCATCTCCTTCTGCTTGTGCTTGTCCTTATGCTTCTGCTTCTGCTTCTGCTTCTCCTTCTTTTGCTTCTCCTTTTGCTTCTGATTCTTCTGCTTTTCCTGCTTCTCCTCCTGCTTCTGCTACTTCTGCTTCTCCTGCTTCTCATTCTGCATCTTCTTCTGCTTCTCCTTCTCCTTCTTCTGCTTCTCCTTCTGATTCTCCTTTTGCTTCTTCTTCTTCTGCTTTACCTGCGTCTCTTTCTGCTTCCCCTTCTGTTTCTCCTTCTGTTTCTCCTTCTCCTTCTTGTTCTTCTGCTTTTCCTTCTGCTTCTGCTACAACTGCTTCTGCTTCTACTTCTTCTGTTTCTTCTGCTTCTCCTTTTGCTTTTGATTCTCTTTCTGCTTCTGCTTCTCGTTCTGCTTCTTATTCTGCTTCTTCAGATTCTGCTTCTTCTGCTTCTCCTGTTTGTCCTTCTGCTTCAGGTTCTCCTTCTGCTTCTTCACATTCTTATGCTTCTGCTTCTCCTGCTTCTGCTTCTTCTGCTTTCCCTCCTTCTCTTCCTGCTTCTCCTTCTGTTTCTGCTTCTCCTTCTGCTTCTGCTCCTTGTCCTTCTTGTGTTTCTTCTGCTTCTGCTTCTCAAGTTTCTGCATCTCCTGCTTCTCCTTCTGCTGCTCTTTCTGCTTCTCCTGCTGCTTTTCCTTCTCCTGCTCCTTCTTCTGCTTCTCTTTCTGCTTCTCCTTCTGTTTCTCCTACTCCTTCTCGTTCTTCTGCTTTTCCTTCTGCTTCTGCATCTTCTGCTTCTTCTGCTACTGCCTCTGCTTCTTCTGTTTCTTCTGCTTCGCCTTCTGCTTCTCCTTCTGCTTTTGCTTCTCTTTCTGCTTCTGCTTCTCCTTCTGCTTCTCCAGATTCTGCTTCTTCTGCTTCTCCTGCTTCTCCTTCTGCTTCAGGTTCTGCTTCTGCTTCTTCTGCTTCTTCTGCTTCTGCTTCTCCTGCTGCTGCTTCTTCTGCTTCTCCTGCTTCTCT
>NW_012310294.1:0-2415 GCF_000151885.1 Dipodomys ordii | reverse complement strand
ATCACTCCTGCTTCTGCTTCTTCTGCTTCTACTTCTTCTCCTTAAGCTTCTCCTTATGCGTCTCCTTCTCCTTCTTCTTCTTCTTCTTCTTCTTCTTCTTCTTCTTCTTCTTCTTCTTCTTCTTCTTCTTCTTCTTCTTCTTCTTCTTCTTCTTCTTCTTCTTCTTCTTCTTCTCTTTCTTCTGCTTCTTCTTTTCCTGCTTCTTCTGCTTCTACTGCTTCTCTTTCTGCTTCTCATTATGCTTCTGCTTCTCCTTCTGCTTCTCCTTTTGCTTCTGTGGCTCTTACTTCTCCTTCTCCTACTTCTACTTCTCCTTCTGCTTCTGCTTCTTCTGCTTCTGCTGCTTCTGCTTCTGCATCTTCTTCTGCTTCTGCTTTTCCTTCTGCATCTTCTTCTGCTTCTGCTTCTCCTTCTGCTTCTTCTGCTTCTCCTTCTGATTCTCCTTCTGCTTCTGCTTCTGTTTTTCCTTCTCCTTCTCGTTCTTCTGCTTTTGCTTCTGCTTGTGCTGCAACTGCTACTGCTTCTGCTTCTTCTGTTTCTTCTGCTTCTCCTTCTGCTTTTGATTCTCTTTCCGCTTCTGCTTCTCCTTCACCTTCTCATTATGCTTCTCCAGAATCTGCTTCTTCTGCTTCTCCTACTTCTCCTTCTGCTTCAGGTTCTGCTTCTGCTTCTTCGGATTCTTATGCTTCTGCCTCTCCTGCTTCTGCTTCTTCTGCTTCCCTCCTTCTCTTTCTGCTTCTCCTTCTGTTTCTGCTTCTCCTTCTGCTTCTGCTTCTTGTCCTTCTCGTGTTTCTTCTGCTTCTGCTTCTCCTGTTTCTGCATCTCCTGCTTCTCCTTCTGCTGCTCTTTCTGCTTCTCCTGCTGCTTATCCTTCTCCTGCTCCTTCTTCTGCTTCTCTTTCTGCTTCTCCTTCTGTTTCTCCTTCTCCTTCTCCTTCTATTTCTTCTGCTTTTCCTTCTGTTTCTCCTTCTGCTTCTGAATCTTCTGCTTCTTCTGCTACTGCCTCGGCTTCTTCTGCTTCTCCTTCTGCTTCTCCTTCTGCTTTTGCTTCTCTTTCTGCTTCTGCTTCTCCTTCTGCTTCTCCAGATTCTGCTTCTTCTGCTTCTGTGCTTCTACTTCTGCTTCAGGTCCTGCTTCTGCTTCTTTGGCTTCTTCTGCTGCTGCTTCTCCTGCTGCTGCTTCTTCTGCTTCTCCTGCTTCTCTTTCTGCTTTTCCTTCTGTTTCTGCTTTTCCTTCTTCTTCTGCTTCTTCTCCTTCTTCTGTTTCTTCTGCTTCTGCTTCTCCTGCTTCTGCTTCTCCTGCTTCTAGTTCTGCTTCTCTTTCTGATTCTCCTTCTCCTTCTTCTGCTTCTCCTTCTGCTTCTGCTTCTCCTTCTGCTTCTGCTTCAATTTCTCCTTCTGCTTCTCATTCTGCTTCTGCGTCTTCTGTTTCTTCTGCTTCTCCTGCTTCTGCTTCTCCTGCTTCTCCTACTTCTCGTGCTGCTTCTCCTTCTGCGTCTCTTTCTGCTTCTGCTTATCCTTTTGCTTCTCCTACTCCTAATCCATCTCTTTCGCCTTCTCCTTCTTGTTCTTCTGCTTATCCTGGTGCTTCTGCTTCTGTTTATTCTACTATTTCTGTTTCTTCTGCTTGTGCTTCAGATTGTGCTTCTTCTGTTTCTCCTTCTGCTTCAGATTCTGCTTCTGCTTCTTCGGCTTCTCCTGTTTCTTCTGCTTCTGCTTCTCCTGCTTCTCCTGCTTCTTCTGCTTCTCCTGCTTCTCTTTCTGCTTCTCCTTCTGCTTCTGCTTCTCCTTCTCCTTCTGCTCTTCTCCTTCTTCTCTTTCTTTTGCTTCTGTTTCTTCTTCTTCTTCTTCTTCTGTTTCTTCTGATTCTAATTCTGCTTCTCCTTCTTCTCTTTCTGCTTCTACTTCAGCTTCTTCTGATTCTCCTGCTTCTCCTTCTTATTCTCCTTCTGTTTCTGCTTCTCTTTCTGCTTCTGCTTCTCCTTCTCCTTCTTCTGCTTCTCCCACTGCTTCTGCTTCTTCTGCTTATTCTTTTTCTTCTGCTTCTTCTTCTCCTGCTCTGCTTCATCTGCTTCTACTGCTTCTCCTTATGCTTCTCCTTATGCTTCTTCTAATTCTTCTTCTTCTTCATCATCTACTTCTTCTTCATCTCTTTCTTCTGCTTCTGCATTTCCTGCTTCTTCTGCTTCTAAAGCTTCTCTATCTGCTTCTCATTCTAATACTGTTTCTCCTTCTGCTTCTCCTATTGATTCTCCTGATCATCCTTCTCCTTCTCCTTCTACTACTTCTGATTCTCCATCTAATTCTGCTTCTTCTGCTACACCTACTGCTTCTGCTTCTTCTACATCACCTGCTTCTCCTTCTGCAACATATTCTGTACAGCTTCTCCATACAGCAGCTTCATCTGCTTCTGCTT
>NW_012310293.1:0-2415 GCF_000151885.1 Dipodomys ordii | reverse complement strand
GAAGAAGAAGAAGAAGAAGAAGAAGAAGAATTTTGAAGAAGAAGAAGAAGAAGAAGAAGAAGAAGAAGAAGAAGAAGAAGAAGAAGAAGAAGAAGAAGAAGGAGAAGGAGAAGCAGAAGAAGGAGAAGCAGAAGAAGGAGAAGCAGAAGCAGAAGAAAAAGAATAAGCATAAGAAGCAGAATCAGAGGGAGAAGCAGAAGAAGGATAAGCAGAAGCAGAAGAAGCAGCAGAAGGAGAAGCAGAAGCAGAAGAAGATGCAGAAGGAGAAGCAGGAGAAGCAGAAGAAAGAGAAGGAGAAGGCGAAAGAGAAGGATTAGGAGTAGGAGAAGCAAAAGGATAAGCAGAAGCAGAAAGAGACGCAGAAGGAGAAGCAGCACGAGAAGTAGGAGAAGCAGGAGAAGCAGAAGCAGGAGAAGCAGAAGAAACAGAAGACGCAGGAGCAGAATGAGAAGCAGAAGGAGAAATTGAAGCAGAAGCAGAAGCAGAAGGAGAAGCAGAAGCAGAAGGAGAAGCAGAAGCTGAAGAAGGAGAAGGAGAAGTAGAAAGAGAAGCACAACGAGAAGCAGGAGAAGAAGAAGCAGGAGAAGCAGAAGCAGAAGAAACATAGGAAGGAGAAGAAGCAGATGCAGAAGGAGAAGCAGAAACAGAAGGAAAAGCAGAAAGAGAAGCAGGAGAAGCAGAAGAAGCAGCAGCAGGAGAAGCAGAAGCAGAAGAAGCCGAAGAAGCAGAAGCAGAACCTGAAGCAGAAGGAGAAGCAGGAGAAGCAGAAGAAGCAGAATCTGGAGAAGCAGAAGGAGAAGCAGAAGCAGAAAGAGAAGCAAAAGCAGAAGGAGAAGCAGAAGAAGGAGAAGGTGAAGGAGAAGGAGAAACAGAAGGAGAAGCAGAAAGAGAAGCAGAAGAAGGAGCAGGAGAAGGAAAAGCAGCAGGAGAAGCAGAAAGAGCAGCAGAAGGAGGAGCAGGAGATGCAGAAACAGGAGAAGCATAAGCAGAACAAACAGGAGAAAGACAAGAAGCAGAAGCAGAAGGAGAATCAGATACAGAAGGAGAAGCAGAAAGAGAAGGAGGGGAAGCAGAAGAAGCTGAAGCAGGAGAAGCAGAAGCATAAGAATCCGAAGAAGCAGAAGGAGAGCCTGAAGGAGAAGGAGAAGCAGGAGAAGCAGAAGAAGCAGAATCTGGAGAAGCAGAAGGAGAAGTAGAAGCAGAAAGAGAATCAAAAGCAGAAGGAGAAGCAGAAGAAACAGAAGAAGTAGAAGCAGTAGCAGTTGTAGCAGAAGCAGAAGGAGAAGCAGAAGGAAAAGCAGAAGAACAAGAAGGAGAAGGGAAACAGAAGGACAAGCAGTAGGAGAATAAGAAGGAGAAGCAGAAGAAGTAGAAGCAGAAGCAGAAGAAGATGCAGAAGGAGAAGCAGAAGAAGCAGAAGCAGAAGGAGAAGCAGGAAAAACAGAAGAAGCAGAAGCAAAAGGAGAAGCAAAAGAAGGAGAAGGAGAAGCAGAGGCAGAAGAAGAAACATAAGGAGAAGCACAAGCAGAAGGAGATGCAGAAGGAGAAGGAGGAGAAGCAGAAGAAGCAGAAGTGAAGGAGAAGCAGAAGTAGGAGAAGGAGAAGGAGGAGAAGCGAAGAAGAAGGAGAGGCGAAGCGGAATGAGAAGCGAAAGAGAAGCGGAGAAGCCAAGAAGCGAAGCAGGAGAAGCCGAAAGAGAAGAAGCAGAAGAAGCAGAAGCAGAAGCAGAAGTAGAAGCAGAAGCAGAAGGAGAAGCAGCAGAAGAAGTAGAACCAGAAATTCAGGCAGGAGAAACAGAAGAAGCAGAAGCAGAAAGAGAAGCAAAAAGAGAAGCAGAAGGAGAAGTAGAAGGAGAAGTAGAAGAAGCAGCAGAATGAGAAGCAGCAGAAGAAGCAGAAAAACAAGCAGGAGAAGCAGAAGCAGAAAGAGAAGTAGAAGCAGAAGAAGCAGAAGCAGAAGAAGAAGCAGTAGAAGCATAAGAAGCAGAAGCAGGAGAAGCAGAAGCAGAAGAATAAGAAGAAGCATAAGAAGCAGAAGCAGAAGCAGAGGGAGAAACAGAAGGAGGAGAAGGAGCAGCAGAAGGTGAAGCAGAAGGAGATGGAGAAGCAGAAAGAGAAGCAGAAACAAAAGGAGAAAAAGAAGGATTAGTTGGAGAATCAGAAGAAGCAGAAGCAGAAAGAGAAGCAGAAGAAGGAGAAGGAGAAGCAGAAGCAGAGGAAAGGAAGGAGAAGCAGAAGAAGCAGAAGCGGGAAAAGCAGAAGAAGAAGAAGAAGAAGAAGAAACGAAGAAGGAGAAGGAGCGAAGGAGAAGCGAAGGAGAAGCGAAAGAGAGGTAGGAGAAGGAGAAGGAGGAGAAGCGAAGCAGAAGGAGAAGCAAAAGCGGAATGAGAAGCAGAAAGAAAAGCAGGAGAAGCAC
>NW_012310292.1:0-2415 GCF_000151885.1 Dipodomys ordii | reverse complement strand
AGCGTCGATACAGCGGGCACAGTGAGGGTCACAGCAAGGACACAGCTGGGACACTGCGGGACACAGTGGGGGACACAGGGGGACACAGCGGGAACACAGTGGGACACAGCAGTGGACACAGCGGGACACAGCGTGGGACACAGCAAGGACACAAGACACAACGGGACACAGCGGGACACAGCGGGGACATAGCGGGACACAACGGGACACAGCGGGGGACACAGCGAGGACACAGCGGGTCACAGCGGGACACAGCGTGGGACAAAGCAGGAGACAGCGGGGGACACAGCGAGGACACAGCTGGACACAGCGGGGTACACAGCGGGACACAGCGGAGGACACAGAAGGGTACACAGCGGGACACAGAGAGAAACACAGCGAGGTCACAGCGGGGGCCAAAGCAGGACAACACGGGACACAGTGTGACACAGTGGGATACAGCGGGGACACTGCAGGGGCACAGCAGGGCAAAACGGGCGACACAGCGGGACACAGTGGGACACAGCGGGGGAAACAGCGGGGGACAGCTGGGGACAGAGAGGGGACAGAACGGGACACCGGGGGCACACAGTGGGGACACAGCGGGGGACACAGCGGGACACAGCGGATCACAGCCGGGGACACTGCGGGACACAGCGGGGGACACAGAGGGGTACACAGCGGGACACAGCCGGGAACACAGCGCGGACAAAGTGGGACACACCGGGACACAGGGTCAATACAGCGGGGACAGAGCGGGTCACAGCAGGGACACAGTGGGACACAGCGGGGGACACAGTGGGACACAGCAGGGACACAGCGGGACACAGCGGGGGACACAGCGGAACACAGCTTGGGACACCGCAAGGACAAAGCGGGACACAGCGGGACACAGCGGGGACACACCAGGGACACAGCAGGGACACAGTGGCGGACACAGCGGGGGACTCAGCAGGACCCAACGGGGAATACAGCTGGGGACACAACGGGACACAGCAGTGGACACAGCAAGGACACAGCGGGACACAACGGGGACACTGCGGGAACATAGAGGGACACAGCGGGATACCGAGCGGGACACAGCGGGGTCACAGAGTGGTACACAGCGGGACACAGCGGGAAACACAACGAGGTCACAGCGGGGGACAAAGCGGGACAACACGGGACACAGTGTGACACATCGGGACACAGCGGGACACAGCAAGACACAGCGGGGGACAGAGAGGGGACACAGCGGGACACAGCGGGGACACAGCTGGACACAGCGGGGTACACAGAGGCACACAGCGGGCACACAGTGGGGACACAGCGGGACACAGCGGGACACAGCGGGGACAGAGCATGACAGAGCATGACAGAGCGAGGACACATTGGGCCACACAAGTACTCAGCTGGGGACACAACGGGACACAGCGGGGACACAGCGAGGACACAGCGGGACATAGAGGGGACACAGCAGTAGACACAGCGGAACACAGAGGGGGACACAGCGGAACACAGTGGGGAACACACGGAGGACCCAGCTGGACCCAGCGGGACACAGCGTCGATACAGGGGGGACACAGCGGGACACAGCGGGGTACACAGCTGGGGACACAACGGGACACAGCAGGGGATACAGCGAGGACAAAGCAGGACACAGCGGGACACAGCGGGGACGCTGCGGGAACATAGCGGGACACAGCGGGGTACACAGCCTGACACAGCGGGCCACAGCGGGGGCCACAGCGTGGCCACAGCGGGACACAGTGGGGGACACAGCGAGGACACAGCAGGACACAGCGGGACACAGCGTCGATACAGCGGGCACACAGGGGGACACAGCGGGGTACACATCTGTGGACACTACCGGACACAGCGGGGGACACAGCGGGAAACAGCAGAACACAGCTGGGGACACAGCGAGGACACAGCGGGACACAGAGGTGACACAGCTGGACACAACAGAGTACACAGCGGGACACAGCGGGCACACAGCGGATACACAGCGGGACACAGCAGGGAACACAGGGAGGACCCAGCGGGACCCAGCGGGACACAGCATTGATACAGCGGGGACACAGAGGGACACAGCGGGGTACACAGCTGGGGACACAACGGGACACAGCGGGGGACACAGCGAGGACACAGCGGGACACAGCGGGAAACAGCTGGGACACTGCGGGAACATAGCGGGACACAGCGGGGTACACAGCGGGACACAGCGGGACACAGCTTGGGACACAGCGGGGAAACAGTGGGACACAGCGGGCGCCACAGCAAGGACACAGCGGGACACAGCGTGGGACAAAGTGGGAGACAGCGGAGGACACAGCGAAGACACAGCAGGACACAGCGGCAACACAGAAGGGACTCAGCGGGGGACACAGGGGAGACAAAGAAGGACACCATGGGACACAGTGTGACACAGCAGGACACAGCGGGGACACTGCGGGG
>NW_012310291.1:0-2415 GCF_000151885.1 Dipodomys ordii | reverse complement strand
CGCTGTGTCACGCAATGTCCTTGCTGTTTCCCCCGCTGTGTCCCGCTGTGTCCCCGCTATGTCCCCAGCTGTGTCCCGCTATGTTCCTGCAGTGTCCCGCTGTGTCCCGTTGTGTCCTCGCTGTGTCCCCCGCTGTGTCCCGTTGTGTCCCCAGCTGTGTACCTCGCTTTGTCCCGCTGTGTCCACGCTGTATCGACGCTGGGTCCCACTGGGTCCCGCTGTGTCCTCCCTGTGTCCCCAGCTATGTCCCGCCGTGTCCGCCAGTGTGTCCCGCTGTGTCTACTGCTTTGTCGCCGCTGTGTCCCGCTGCGTCCCGCTGTGTCCTCGCTGTGTCCCACGCTGTGTTCTGCTGTGGCCTCGCTTTTTTCCTCGCTGTGTCCCGCTGTGTACCCCTCTGTGTGCCGCTGTGTTCTCGCTGTGTCCCCCACTGTGTCGCGCTGTGTCCTTTTGTGTCACGCTGTTTCCCCGCTGTGTCCCTCTGTGTACCTCGCTGTGTCCAGCTTTGTCTCCGCTGTGTCTCGCTGTGTCCCACGCTCTGTCCCACACTGTGTCCCGCAGTGTCCCGCGCTGTGTCCTGCTGTGTCCCCCGCTGTGTCCCACTGTGTCCCCCGCTGAGTCCCTGCTGTGTCACTGCTGTGTCCCGCTGTTTCCTCGCTGTGTCCCCTGCTGTCTCCCTCTCTGCCCCCGCTGTGTCTCACGCTTTGTCCCCGCTGTGCTGTGTCCCACTGTGTCCCGCTGTGTCCGGCTGTGCCCCCACTGTGTCCCGTTGTGTCCACAGTGTGTACCACGCTGTGTAACGCTGTGTCCCCGCTGTATCGATGCTGTGTCCCGCTGTGTCCCGCTGTGTCCTCACTGTGTTCCCCACTGTGTCCCGCTGTGTCCCCCGCTGTGTCCCCCGCTGTGTCCTCGTTGTGTCCCCTGTTGTTCCCGCTATGTCCTCACTGGGTAGCCCACTGTGTCCCACTGTGTCCTCCGCTGTGTACCACGCTGTGTAACTCTGTGTGCCCGCTGTATCGACGCTGTGTCCCGCTGTGTCCACGCTGTGTCCTCGCTGTGTTCCCCGCTGTGTCCTGCTGTGTCCCCCGCTGTGTTCCCCGCTGTGTCCCCCTGGGTCCCCCGCTGTGTCCTGCTGTGTCCTCGCTGGGTCTCCCGCTGGGTCCTGCTGGGTCCCCCGCTGTGTCCCGCTGTGTCCCGCTGTGTCCTCGCTGTGTCCCCCGCTGTGTCCCGTTGTGTTCCTAGCTGTGTACCCCGTTGTGTCCTGCTGTATCGACTCTGTGTCCCACTGGGTCCCGCTGTTTCCTTCCTGTGTTCCCCGCAATGTCTTGCTGTGTCCCCGCTGTATCGACGCTGTGTCCCTGCTGTGTCCCGCTGTTTCCCGCTCTGTCCTCGCTGTGTCCCCAGCTGTGTCCCGTTGTGTCCCCAGCTGTGTCCCCCGCTATGTCCCGCTTTGTGTACTGCTGTGTCCACGCTGTGTCCCGCTGTGTCTCGCTGTGTCCCGCTGTGTCCTCTCTGTGTCCCCTGCTATGTTCCGCTGTGTCCTCGCTGTGTCCCCCGCTGTGTCCCGCTGTGTCCGCATTGTGTCCCCCGCTGTGTCGCGCTGTGTCCCGCTGTGTCCCCGCTGTGTCCGCTGTTGTGTCCTGCTGTGTCCCCCGCTGTGTCACCAATGTGTCCCGCTGTGTCCTCGCTGTGTCCCGCTGTGTCTCGCTGTGCCCCCACTCTGTCCCGTTGTGTCCACAGCTGGGTACCACGCTGTGTAACACTGTGTCCCCGCTGTATGGACGCTGTGTCCTGCTGTGTCCCGCTGTGTCCTTGCTGTGTTCCCCGCTGTGTCCCGCTGTGTCCCCAGCTGTGTCACGCGCTGTGTCCCGCTGTGTCCTCGCTGGGTCCCCCGCTGTGTCCCGCTGTGCCCCCTGCTGTGTTCGGCTGTGTCCCGCTATGTCTCGCTCGGTCCCTGCTGTGTCCCGCTGTGTCCCGCTGTGTCCCCGCTGTGTGCCCGACTGTGTCCTGCTGTGTACTCCGTTGTGTCCAGCTGTGTCACCGCTGTGTCTTGCTTTGGCCCCTCTCTGTCTCCGCTGTCCCCCGCTGTGTCCCTCACTGTGTCCCGCTGTGTCCCGCTGTGTCCCCCGCTTTGTCCTGCTGAGTCCCCTCTGTGTCGCCGCTGAGTCCCGCTGTGTCCTCACTGTGTCCCCCGCTGTCTGCCGCTTTGTCCCCGCTGTGTCCCTAGCTGTGTCCCGCTGTGTCCCACTGTGTACCCCGCTGTGTCCCACTATGTTCCCGCAGTGTCCCCGCTGTGTACCGCTGTGTCCCGCTGGGTACTCTCTGTTTCCCCCGCAGTGTCCCGTTGTGTCCCCAGCTATGCAACACACTGCTGTGTCCCGCTGTGTCCCCGCTGTAACGACGCTGGGTCCCGCTGGG
>NW_012310290.1:0-2415 GCF_000151885.1 Dipodomys ordii | reverse complement strand
CCTGCTGCTGCTTCTTCTGCTGCTCCTGCTTCTATTTCTGCTTTTCCTTCTGTTTCTGCTTCTCCTTCTTCTTCTTCTCCTTCTTATGTTTCTTCTGCTTCTGCTTCTCCTGCTTCTGCTTCTCCTGCTTCTCGTTGTGCTTCTCTTTCTGCTTCTCCTTCTCCTTCTTCAGCTTCTCCTTCTGCTTCTCCTTCTCCTTCTGCTTCAATTTCTCCTTCTGCTTCTCATTCTGCTTCTGCGTCTTCTGTTTCTTCTGCTTCTCTTGCTTCTGCTTCTCCTGCTTCTCCTACTTCTCGTGCTGCTTCTCCTTCTGCGTCTCTTTCTGCTTCTGCTTATCCTTTTGCTTCTCCTACTCCTAATCCTTCTCTTTCGCCTTCTCCTTCTTGTTCTTCTGCTTCTCCTGGTGCTTCTGCTTCTGCTTATTCTACTATTTCTGTTTCTTCTGCTTCTGCTTCAGATTGTGCTTCTTCTGTTTCTCCTTCTGCTTCAGATTCTGCTTCTGCTTCTTTGGCTTCTCCTGTTTCTTCTGCTTCTGCTTCTCCTGCTTCTTCTGGTTCTCCTGCTTCTCTTTCTGCTTCTCCTTCTGCTTCTTCTTCTCCTTCTGCTTCTGCTTTTGCTCTTCTCCTTCTGTTTCTTTTGCTTCTGTTTCTTCTGCTTCTTCTTCTTCTGTTTCTTCTGATTCTACTTCTGCTTCTCCTTCTTCTCCTTCTCTTTCTGCTTCTTCTGATTCTCCTGCTTCTCCTTCTTGTTCTCCTTCTGTTTCTGCTTCTCTTTCTGCTTCTGCTTCTCCTTCTGCTGCTCCTTCTCCTTCTCCTTCTTCTGCTTCTCTCACTGCTTCTGCTTCTGCTTCTTTTGCTTATTCTTTTTCTTCTGCTTCAGCTTCTCCTGCTTCTGCTTCTTCTGCTTCTACTGCTTCTCCTTATACTTCTCCTTATGCTTCTCCTTATGCTTCTCCTTATGCTGCTGCTTCTTTTTCTTCTTCTTCTTCGTCTTCTACTTCTTCTCTTTCTTCTGCTTCTGCTTTTCCTGCCTCTTCTGCTTCTACTGCTTCTCTTTCTGCTTCTTGTCCTTCTCCTGTTTCTTCTCCTTCAGCTTCTCCTGCTTCTGCTTCTTCTGTTTTCCTGCTTCTCTTTCTGCTTCTGCTTCTTCTCCTTCTTCTATTTCTTCTGATTCTGCTTCTCCTGCTTCTGCTTCTCCTGCGTCTCCTTCTGTTTCTCTTTATGCTTCTCCTTCTGCTTCTCCTTCTTCTGCTTCTACTACTGCTTCTGCATCTTCTGCGTCTTCTGCTACTGCCTCTGCTTCTTCTGTTTCTTCTGCTTCTCCTTATGCTTCTCCTTCTGCTTTTGCTTCTCTTTCTGCTTCTGCTTCTCCTTTTGCTTCTCCAGATTCTGCTTCTTCTGCTTCTCCTGTATCTCCTTATGCTTCAGGTTCTGATTCTGCTTCTTCTGCTTCTGCTTCTCCTGCTGGTGCTTCTTCTGCTGCTCCTGCTTCTATTTCTGCTTTTCCTTCTGTTTCTGCTTCTCCTTCTGCTTCTGCTTCTTCTCCTTCTTATGTTTCTTCTGCTTCTACTTCTCCTTCTCTTTCTTCTGCTTCTCCTTCTGCTTCTTCTTCCCCTTCTGCTTCAATTTCTCCTTCTGCTTCTCATTCTGCTTCTGCGTCTTCTGTTTCTTCTGCTTCTCCTGCTTCTGCTTCTCCTGCTTCTCCTACTTTTCGTGCTGCTTCTCCTTCTGCGTCTCTTTCTGCTTCTGCTTATCCTTTTCTTCTCCTACTCCTAATCCTTCTCTTTCGCCTTCTCCTTCTTGTTCCTCTGCTTGTCCTGGTGCTTCTGCTTCTACTTATTCTACTATTTCTGTTTCTTCTGCTTCTGCTTCAGATTGTGCTTCTTCTGTTTCTCCTTCTGCTTCAGATTCTGCTTCTGCTTCTGCTCTTCTCCTTCTTCTGTTTCTTTTGCTTCTGTTTCTTCTTCTTCTTCTTCTTCTTCTTCTTCTTCTTCTTCTTCTTCTTCTGTTTCTTCTGATTCTACTTCTGCTTCTCCTTCTTCTCCTTTTCTTTCTGCTTCTTCTGATTTTCCTGCTTCTCCTTCTTGTTCTCCTTCTCTTTCTGCTTCTCTTTCTGCTTCTGCTTCTCCTTCTGCTGCTCCTTCTCCTTCTTCTGCTTCTCTCACTGCTTCTGCTTCTGCTTCTTTTGCTTATTCTTTTTCTTCTGCTTCAGCTTCTCCTGCTTCTGCTTCTTCTGCTTCTACTGCTTCTCCTTATACTTCTCCTTATGCTTCTCCTTATGCTTCTCCTTAGGCTTCTTCTTCTTCTTCTTCTTCTTCTTCTTCTTTGTCTTCTTCTTCTTCTCTTTCTTCTGCTTCTGCTTTTCCTGCTTCTTCTGCTTCTACTGCTTCTCTTTCTGCTTCTTGTCCTTCTCCTG
>NW_012310289.1:0-2415 GCF_000151885.1 Dipodomys ordii | reverse complement strand
AGAAGAAGAAGAAGAAGAATGAAGAAGAAGAAGAAGAAGAAGAAGAAGAAGAAGAAGAAGAAGAAGAAGAAGAAGAAGAAGAAGAAGAAGAAGAAGAAGAAGAAGAAGGAGAAGAAGAAGGAGAAGCATAAGGAGAAGCAGTAGAAGCAGAAGAAGCAGAAGCAGGAGAAGCAGAAACAGAAGAAAAAGAATAAGCATAAGAAGCAGAAGCAGAAGCAGCAGGAGAAGCAGAAGAAGAAGACGGCGAAGGAAAGAGAGAAGGATTAGGAGTAGGAGAAGCAAAAGGATAAGCAGAAGCAGAAAGAGAAGCAGAAGGAAAAGCAGCACGAGAAGTAGAAGAAGCAGGAGAACCAGAAGCAGGAGAAGCAGAAGAAACAGAAGACGCAGAAGCAGAATGAGAAGCAGAAGGAGAAATTGAAGCAGAAGCAGAAGGAGAAGCAGAAGAATGAGAAGGAGACGCAGAAAGAAAAGCAGTACGAGAAGCAGGAGAAGCAGAAGCAGAAGAAATCGAAGGAGAAGAAGCAGAAGCAGAAGGAGAAGAAGCAGAAGGAGAAGCAGAAACAGAAGGAGAAGAGGAAAGAGAAGGAGGGGAAGCAGAAGAAGCAGTAGCAGGAGAAGCAGAAGCATAAGAGTCCGAAGAAGCAGAAGCAGAACCTGAATCAGAAGGAGAAGCAGAAGAAGCAGAATCTGGAGAAGCAGAAGCAGAAGCAGAAGCAGAAAGAGAAGCAGAAAGAGAATCAAAAGCAGAAGGAGAAGCAGAAGAAACAGAAGAAGCAGAAGCAGTAGCAGTTGCAGCAGAAGGAGAAGCAGAAGGAAAAGCAGGAGAACAAGAAGGAGAAAGAGAAACAGAAGCAGAAGGAGAAGGAGAATCAGAAGGAGAAGCAGAAGAAGCAGAAGGAGAAGCAGAAGGAGAAACAGAAGCAGAAGAAGCAGCACAAGGAGAAGCAGAAGCAGAAGAAGATGCATAAGGAGAAGCAGGAGAAGCAGAAGTAGCAGAAGCAGAAGGAGAAGTAGAAGTAGGAGAAGGAGAAGGAAGAGCCGCAGAAGCAATAGGAGAAGCAGAAGGAGAAGCAGAAGCAGAATGAGAAGAAGAAAGAGAAGGAGTGGAAGCAGAAGAAGGAGGAAAAGAAGAAGCAGAATAAAGAGAAGAAGAAGAAGAAGAAGAAGAAGAAGAAGAAGAAGAAGAAGAAGAAGAAGAAGAAGAAGAAGAAGAAGAAGAAGAAGAAGAAGAAAAAGGAGAAGCATAAGGAGAAGAAGTAGAAGCAGAAGAAGCAGAAGCAGGAGAAGCAGAAACAGAAGAAAAAGAATAAGCATAAGAAGCAGAATCAGAGGGAGAAGCAGAAGAAGGACAAGGAGCAGCAGAAGGAGAATCAGAAGGAGAAGCAGAAGAAGGAGAAGCAGAAGCAGAAGAAGAAGCAGAAGCAGAAGAAGATGCAGAAGGAGAAACAGGAGAACCAGAAGAAGCAGAAGCAGAAGGAGAAGCAGAAGTAGGAGAAGGAGAAGGAGAAGGAAGGGCAGCAGAATCAATAGGAGAAGCAAAAGGAGAAGCAGAAGCAGAATGAGAAGCAGAAAGAGAAGCATTAGAAGCAGAAGAAGCAATAAAACAGAAGCAGAAGAAAGAGTAGAAGAAGAAGAAAAGAAGAAGAAGAAGAAGAAGAAGAAGAAGGAGAAGAAGGAGAAGAAGGAGAAGCATAAGGAGAAGCATAAGGAGAAGCAGTAGAAGCAGAAGAAGCAGAAGCAGGAGAAGCAGAAGAAGCAGCAGCAGGAGAAGCAGAAGCCGAAGAAGCAGAAGCAGAACCTGAAGCAGAAGGAGAAGCAGGAGAAGCAGAAGAAGCAGAATCTGGAGAAGAAGGAGAACCAGAAGGAGAAGCAGAAGCAGAAAGAGAAGCAAAAGAAGTAGGAGAAGCACAAAGAGAAGCACAAGAAACAGAAAAAGCAGATGCAGTAGCAGAAGAAGCAGAAGATGCAGAAGGAGAAGGAGAAGCACAGGGAAAAGCAGAAGAACGAGAAGGAGAAGGAGAAACAGAAGGAGAAGCAGAAAGAGAAGCAGAAGAAGGAGCAGGAGACGGAAAAGCAGCCGGAGAAGCAGAAAGAGCAGCAGAAGTAGAAGCAGGAGATGCAGAAACAGGAGAAGCAGAAGTAGAAGAATCAGGAGAAGGACAAGAAGTAGAAGCAGAAGGAGAAGCAGAAACAGCAATAGAAGCAGAACGAGAAGGAGGGGAAGCAGAAGAAGCAGAAGCAGGAGAAGCAGAAGCATAAGAATCCGAAGAAGCAGAAGCAGAACCTGAAGCAGAAGCAGAAGCAGGAGAAGCAGAAGAAGCAGAATCTGGAGAAGCAGAAGGAGAAGCAGAAGCAGAAAGAGAATCAAAAGCAGAAGGAGAAGCAGAAGAAACAGAAGAAGTAGAAGCAGTAGCA
>NW_012310288.1:0-2415 GCF_000151885.1 Dipodomys ordii | reverse complement strand
GTACACAGTGGGACACATCGGGGATACAGCAGGACACAGCGAGACCACAGCGGGACACAGCGGGGACACATCGGGACAGAGCGGGAAATGCAGCGGGATATAGCAGGGGACACAGCGAGGACAAAGCGGGACAAAGGGGACACAGCAGGGGACACAGCAAGGCCACAATGGGACACAGCGGGACACAGTGGGGGGACACAGCATGGGACACAGCAGGACACAGGGGGACACAGTGTGACACAGCGGGGACACAGCGGGGTTCACAGGGAGGACACAGCGGGGGATACAGCGGGACACAATGGGGGACCCAGCGTTACACAGCGGGGACACAGCGGGACACAAAGGGGACACAGCAGGGGACACAGCAGGACACAGAGGGGAACAAAGGGGGCACACAGTAGGGGCACAGTGGGAAACAGCGGGACACAGCGGGGAAAAAGCAGGACACACCGGGATACTGCGGGACACAGCGGAGGACACAGCAGGGGACACAGAGCCGCACACAGCGGGAGAGAGTGGAACACAACAGGGACAGAGCGGGGACACAGCGGGGGACCCAGCGAGGACACAGCGTGACACATGGGGACACAGCGGGACACAGCGGGGAACCCAGCAAGGTCACAGCGGGACACAAATGGGGACACAGCAAGGACACAGCGGGACAGAGCGGGAAAGAGTGGAACACAGCAGGAGACACAGCCGGGGACACAGTGGGACACAGTGGGACACATCGGGGGACACAGCAGGACACTGTAGGGTACACAGCGGGACACAGCGGGACACAAAGGGACACAGCAGGGGCACAGCGGGGGACACAGTGGGACACAGTGAAGTACACAGCAGGACACAGCGGGGACACAGCAGGGGCACAGTGGGAAACAGCGGGACACAGCGGGGGACAAAGCGGGACACAGCGGAGGACACAGAGCTGCACACAGCGGGAGAGAGTGGAACACAGCACGGACACAGCAGGGACACAGCGGGACATAGCGGGGACAAAGCGAGGACAGAGCGGGATACAGAGGTACACAGCAAGGGACACAGCGGGGGACAGTGGGCACAAACCGGGGAACAACGGGCACACAGCGGGACACAGCTAGGACACAGCGTGGACAGAGCAGGGGCACAGCAGGGGACACAGTGGGACACAGCAGGGGATACAGCGAGGACACAGAGGGGACATAGGGGACACTGCGGGACACAGTGGGACACAGCGGGGACAGAGAGACATAGCAGTTACACAGCAAGGACACACCAGGGACACAGAGGGACACAGTGCGGACACAGCGGGGACACAGCGGGGAACACAGTGGGGGACTCAGCGGTAAACAGCGGGGGAAACAGGGGAACACAGTGGGACACAACCGGACACAGCTGGGGACACAGTGGGTGTCACAGTGGGGGAAACAGTGGGAAACAGCGGGGGACACAGCGAAGACACAGAAGGACACAGCGGGGGACACAGCAGGACACAGCGGGGGACACAGCGGGGACACAGCGGGGACACAGCGGGCCACATCGGGCCTCAGCGGTGAGACAGCAAGACACAGCGGGGACACAGCGGAGGACACACGAGACACAGCGGGGGACACACCGGGGGAGAGCAGGCACACAGTGGGACACAGCGGGACACAGCGGGACACAGCGGGGAACACAGCGGGACACACAGCGGGACACAGCAGGACACAGCGGGGGACACAGAATGGACACAGCGGGTCACAGCGGGGAAATAGTGGGGGACACAGCGGGGGACACAGCGGGATACAGAAGGACACAGCGAGGACACAGCGGGACACAGAAGGACACAGCGGGGACACAGCGGGGACACAGCGGGGGACACAGTGGGACACAGCGGGGACACAGAGGGACTCAGCGGTTACACAGCGAGGACACACCAGGGACACAGCGGGACACAGCGGAGACACAGCAGTGACACAGTGAGACACAGCGAGGACACAGCGGGACACAGCGTGGTGAGATGTTAATTTTGAAGAAAGCAGAGGTGACCGGTTTATAAAGTTCAAAAGTCAGAGAGAGAAAGTAGCACCCTTGGCTTCTACTCTACCAATACTAGCAACAATACATTAAAATAGTCTCACTCATAACTCCATAAAATTATTTTGCCCTTTGCAGTGATTGAGATTCAAAAATGTGAGATATTGGCATAAAGATTTGGGAATTAGTTAGAAAGCAAGGTGGTAACTTTGGTTTTTGTGGTTTTGCCTACCATTCCAGAAAATAAAAGATGGTTGTATTCCTGGTAGCTATGAACTAAAATGGGAGGCAAGGAATCGGGATTTATACCGAAATTTCAGATACAATTTCACATTTATCCTAAAATTTTTAGAGTATATTGAAATAGCTTAACACACTGCCAAAGACTCCTTGGATGACAATGGTAATTTGCATACTTGA
>NW_012310287.1:0-2415 GCF_000151885.1 Dipodomys ordii | reverse complement strand
AGTCGAAGAGGTAGAAGCAGAACCTGAAGAATTAGGAGAAGCATGGAGAAGCAGAAGAAGCAGAAGCAGAAGGAGAAGTAGAAGTAGGAGAAGGAGAAGGAAGAGCCGCCGAAGCAATAGGAGAAGCAGAAGGAGAAGCAGAAGCAGAATGAGAAGCTGAAAGAGAAGCAGTAGAAGCAGAAGAAGCAGGAAAAGAAGAAGCGGAAGAAAGAGAAGAAGAAGAAGAAGAAGAAGAAGAAGAAGAAGAAGAAGAAGAAGAAGAAGAAGAAGAAGAAGAAGAAGAAGAAGAAGAAGAAGAAGAAGAAGAAGAAGGAGAAGGAGAAGGAGAAGGAGAAGCAAAAGGAGAAGAAGTAGAAGCAGAAGAAGCAGAAGCAGGAGAAGCAGAAGCAGTAGAAAAAGAATAAGCATAAGAAGAAGAATCAGAGGGAGAAGCAGAAGAAGGAGAAGGAACAGCAGAAAGAGAAGTAGAAGGAGAATCAGAAGGAGAATCAGAAGAAGGAGTAGCAGAAGCAGAAGAAGCAGCAGAAGGAGAAGCAGAAGCAGAAAAAGATGCAGAACGAGAAGCAGGAGAAGCAGAAGAAGCAGAAGCAGAAGGAGAAGCAGAAGTAGGAGAAGGAGAAGGAGAAGGAAGTGCAGCAGAAGCAATAGGAGAAGCAGAAGGAGAAGCAGAAGCAGAATGAGAAGCAGAAAGAGAAACAGTAGAAGCAGAAGAAGCAGGAAAAGCAGAAACAGAAGAAAGAAAGGAAGAAGAAGAAGACGAAAAAGAAGGAGAAGAAGAGGAAGAAGAAGAAGAAGAAGCAGCATAAGGAGAAGCAGTAGAAGCAGAAGCAGGAGAAGCAGAAGCAGAAGAAAAAGAATAAGCAAAAGAAGCAGAAGCAGTGGGAGAAGCAGAAGAAGGAGAAGGAGAAGGAGCAGCAGAAGGAGAAGCAGAAGCAGAAAGAGAAGCAGAAACAGAAGGAGAACAAGAAGGAGAAGCAGGAGAATCAGAAGAAGCAGACGTAGAAGCAGAAAGAGGAGAAGAAGGAGAAGCAGAAGGAGAATCAGAAGATACAGGAGAAGAAGAAGCAGAAGAAACAGAAGCAAAAGAAACAGAAGAAGGAGAAGAGCAGAAGCAGAAGGAGAAGCAGAAGCGAAGGAGAAGCAGAAAGAGAAGCAGGAGAAGCAGAAGAAGGAGGAGAAACAGAAGCAGAAGATACAGGAGAAGTCAAAGAAGCAGAAGCAGAATCAGAAGCAGAAGGAGAAGTAGAAGCAGAAGGAGAAGCAGAAGAAGGAGAAGGAGAAGGAGAAGCAGAAAGAGAAGCAGAACGAGAAGCAGGAGAAGCAGAAGCAGGAGAAGCAGAAGCAGAAGAAACAGAAGAAGGAGAAGAAGCAGAAGCAGAAGGAGAAGCAGAAACAGAAGGAAAAGCAGAAAGAGAAGCAGGAGAAGCAGAAAAAGTAGCAGCAGGAGAAGCAGAAGCAGAAGAAGTCGAAGAAGCAGAAGCAGAACCTGAAGCAGAAGGAGAAGAAGGAGAAGCACAAGAAGCAGAATCTGGAGAAGCAGAAGGAGAAGCAGAAGCAGAAAGAGAAGCAAAAGCAGAAGGAGAAGCGGCAGTAGCAGAAGAAGCAGAAGATGCAGAAGCAGAAGGAGAAGCGGAAGGAAAAGCAGAAGAACTAGAAGGAGAAGAAGGAGAAACAGAAGGAGAAGCAGAAAGAGAAGAAGAAGAAGGAGCAGCAAGACAATAGGAGAAGCAGGAGAAGCAAAAGAAACAGAAGAAGCAGAAGCAGTAGCAGTTGCAGCAGAAGCAGAAGGAGAAGCAGAAGGAAAAACAGAAGAACGAGAAGGAGAAGGAAAAACAGAAGCAGAAGCAGAAGGAGAATCAGAAGGAGAAGCAGAAGAAGCAGAAGGAGAAGCGAAGGAGAAGCAGAAGCAGAAGAAAATGCAGAAGGAGAAGCAGAAGCAGAAGAAGATGCAGAAGGAGAATCAGGAGAAGCAGAAGAAGCAAAAGCAGAAGGAGAAGCAGGAGTAGGAGAAGGAGAAGGAGAAGGAAGGGCAGCAGAAGCAATAGGAGAAGCAGAAGGAGAAGCAGAAGCAGAATGAGAAGCAGAAAGAGAAGCAGTCGAAGCAGAAGAAGCAGGAAAAGCAGAAGCAGAAGAAAGAGAAGAAGAAGAAGAAGAAGAAGAAGAAGAAGAAGAAGAAGAAGAAGAAGAAGATGTAGTAGATGAAGTAGACGATGAAGAAGATGATGAAGAAGTAGTAGATGAAGAAGAAGGAGAAGATGGAGAAGATGGAGTAGATGGAGAAGAAGGAGATGATTATGATGATGATGATGATGATGATGACGATGATGATGACGATGACGACGATGATGATGATGATGATGAGGACGACGATGGAGACGAGAGGATGAGGCATAATGGAGAAGCATAATGAGAAGC
>NW_012310286.1:0-2415 GCF_000151885.1 Dipodomys ordii | reverse complement strand
CAGAAGCACAAGAAACAGAAGAACCTGAAGAAGCAGAAGCAGGACCTGAAGCAGAAGAAACAGAACAAGCAGAAGAAGCAGTAGCAGAAGCAGAACGAGAAGCAGAAGAAGGAGAAGGAGAAAGAGAAGGATTAGGAGTAGGAAGAGCAGAAGGAGAATAAGAAGCAGAACGAAAAGCAGAAGGAGCAGCAGAAGGAGAAGCAGAAGGAGCAGCAGAAGGAGAAGCAGAAGAAGGAGAAGCAGAAGCAGAAGAAGCAGCAGAAGGAGAAGCAGAAGCAGAAGAAGATGCAGAAGGAGAAGCAGAAGAAGCAAAAGCAGAAGGAGAAGCAGAAGTAGAAGAAGGAGAAGGAGAAGGAAGGGCAGCCGAAGCAATAGGAGAAGCAGAAGGAGAATCAGAAGAATGAGAAGAAGAAAGAGAAGCAGGAGAAGCACAAATGCAGAAGCAGGAGAAGCAGAAACAGAAGATACAGAAGATGAAGAAGAAGAAGAAGAAGAAGAAGAAGAAGAAGAAGAAGAAGAAGAAGAAGAAGAAGAAGAAGAAGAAGAAGAAGAAGAAGAAGAAGAAGGAGAAGGAGAAGCATAAGGAGAAGAAGAAGGAGAAGGAGAAGCATAAGGAGAAGCAGTAGAAGCAGAAGAAGCAGAAGCAGGAGAAGCAGAAGCAGAAGAAAAAGAATAAGCAAAAGAAGCAGAATCAGAAGCACTGGGAGAAGCAGAAGCAGAAGGAGAAGGAGCAGCAGAAGGAGAAGCAGAAGCAGAAAGAGAAGCAGAAACAGAAGGACAACAAATGGAGAAGCAGGAGAATCAGAAGAAGCAGAAGTAGAAGCATAAGAAACAGAAGCAAAAGAAACAGAAGAAACAGAAGCAAAAGAAACAGAAGAAGGAGAAGAGCAGAAGCAGAAGCAGAAGGAGAAGCAGAAGCAGAAGTAGAAGCAGAAGAAGCAGAAGCTGAAGCAGAAGAAGAAGAAACAGAAAAAGCAGAAGAAGAAGAAGAAGAAGAAGAAGAAGAAGAAGAAGAAGAAGAAGAAGAAGAAGAAGAAGAAGAAGAAGAAGAAGAAGAAGAAGAAGAAGCAGGAGAAGCAGAAGAAGAAGAAGGAGAAAGAGAAGGATTAGGAGTAGGAGAAACAGAAGGATAAGCAGAAGCAGAAAGAGAAGGAGAAGGAGTATCAGGAGAAGCAGAAGGAGCAGAAGCAGGAGAAGCATAAGCATAATGAAAGGCAGAAGAAGGAGAAATTGAAACAGAAGAAGATGCAGAAGGAGAAGCAGAAGCAGTAGTAGAAGCAGAAGAAGGAGAAGCAGAAGGAGAAGCATAAGGAGAAACAGAAGGAGAAGCAAGAGAAGCAGAAGCAGGAGAAGCAGAATCAGAAGAAATAGAAGAAGGAGAAGAAGCAGAAGCAGAAAGAGAAGCAGAAACAGAAGGAGAAGCAGAAGTAGAAGCAGAAGAAGCCGAAGAAGCAAAAGGAGAACCTGAAGCAGAAGGAGAAGCTGGAAAAGCAGAAGAAGAAGAATCTGGAGAAGAAGAAGGAGAACCAGAAGGAGAAGCAGAAGCAGAAAGAGAAGCAAAAGCAGAAGGAGAAGCAGAAGAAACAGAAGAAGCAGAATCAGTAGCAGAAGAAGGTGAAGATGCAGAACCAGAAAGAGAAGCAGAAGGAATAGAAGAAGAACGAGTAGGAGAAATAGAAGGAAAAGCAGAAGGAGAAGCAGGAAAAGCAGAAGAAGCAGAAGCAGAAGGGGAAGAACTAAAGAGAAGAAGCAGAAGCAGAAGTAGAAAGAGAAGCCGACGAAGAGAAGCAGAACGAGAAGCAGGAGAAGCAGAAGAAGCAGAAGCGGGAGAAGCAGAAGAAGAAGAAAGAGAAGAAGGAGAAGGAGCAGAAGCCGAAGGAGAAGCAGAAGCAGAAGGAGAAGCAAAAAGAGAAGCAGGAAAAGCAGAAAAAGCAGAAGCAGGAGAAACAAGCAGAAGAAACAGGAGAAGGACAAGAAGCAGAAGCAGAAGCAGAAGGAGAAGCAGAAACAGAAGGAGAAGCAGAAAGAGAAGGAGAGGAAGCAGAAGAAGCAGAATCAGGAGAAGCAGAAACATAAGAATCCGAAGAAGCAGAAGCAGAACCTGAAGCAGAAGGAGAAGCAGAAGAAGCAGAATCTGGAGAAGCAGAATGACAAGCTGAAGGAGAAGCAGAAGCAGAAAGGGAATCAAAAGCAGAAGGAGAAGCAGAAGAAACAGAAGAAGCAGAAGTAGTAGCAGTTGCAGCAGAAGGAGAAGCAGAAGGAAAAGCAGGAGAACAAGAAGGAGAAAGAGAAACAGAAGCAGAAGGAGAAGGAGAATCAGAAGGAGAAGCAAAAGAAGCAAAAGGAGAAGCAGAAGGAGAAACAGAAGCAGAAGAAGCAGCACAAGGAGAAGCAGGAGAAGCAGAAGAAGCAGAA
>NW_012310285.1:0-2416 GCF_000151885.1 Dipodomys ordii | reverse complement strand
ATTGCTTCTGCTGCCCTTCCTTCTCCTTCTCCTTCTCCTACTTCTGCTTCTCCTTCTGCTTCTGCTTATTCTGCTTCTCCTTCTGCATCATCTTCTCCTTCTGCTTCTCCTTTTGCTGCTAGTTCTCCGTCTTCTCCTACTCCCTCTGATTCTGCTTCTTATGCTTATTCTTTTTCTTCTGCTTCTCCTGCTTCTGCTTCTTCTGCTTCTACTGCTTCTCCTTATGCTTCTCCTTCTTCTTCTCCTTCTTCTTCTTCTTGTTCTTCTTCTTCTTCTTCTTCTTCTTCTTCTTCTTCTTCTTCTTCTTCTTCTTCTTCTTCTTCTTCTTCTTCTTCTTCTTCTTCTTCTTCTTTTTCTTCTTCTTCTTCTTCTTCTTCTTCTTCTTCTTCTTCTTCTTCTTCTTCTTCTTCTTCTTCTTCGTCTTCTTCTTCTTCTTCTTCTTCTTCTCCTTCTTCTTCCTCTTCTTCTTCTTTTTCTTCTTCTCTTTCTTCTGCTTCTGTTTTCCTGCTTCTTCTGCTTGTACTGCTTCTCTTTCTGCTTCTCATTCTGCTTCTCCTTATGCTTCTCCTATTGCTTCTGCTGCTCTTCCTTCTCCTTCTCCTATTTCTACTTCTTCTGCGTCTGCTTCTTCTGCTTCTCCAGCTTCTCCTTCTGCATCTTCTTCTGCTTCTTCTTCTCCTTCTGCTGCTTCTTCTGCTTCTGCTTCTCCTTCTGCTTCTCCTTCTGCTTCTTCTGCTTCTCCTTCTGATTCTCCTTCTGCTTCTGCTTCTGTTTTTCCTTCTCCTTCTCGTTCTTCTGCTTTTCCTTCTGCTTCTGCTGCAACTGCTACTGCTTCTGCTTCTTCTGTTTCTTCTGCTTCTCCTGCTGCTTTTGATTCTCTTTCCGCTTCTGCTTCTCCTTCAGCTTCTCATTCTGCTTCTCCAGATTCTGCTACTTCTGCTTCTCCTGCTTCTCATTCTGCTTCAGGTTCTGCTACTGCTTCTTCGGATTCTTATGCTTCTGCTTCTCCTGCTGCTGCTTGTTCTGCTTCCCCTCCTTCTGTTTCTGCTTCTCCTTCTGTTTCTGCTTCTCTTTCTGCTTCTGCTTCTTGTCCTTCTCCTGTTTGTTCTGCTTCTGCTTCTCTTGTTTCTGCATCTCCTGCTTCTCCTTCTGCTGCTCTTTCTGCTTCTCCTGCTGCTTTTCCTTCTACTGCTTCTTCTTCTGCTTCTCTTTCTGCTTCTCTTTCTGTTTCTCCTTCTCCTTCTCGTTCTTCTGCTTTTACTTCTGCTTCTCCTTCTTCTTCTGCATCTTCTGCTTCTTCTGCTACTGCCTCTGCTTCTTCTGTTTCTTCTGCTTCTCCTTCTGCTTCTCCTTCTGCTTTTGCTTTTCTTTCTGCTTCTGCTTCTCCTTCTGCTTCTCCAGATTCTGCTTCTTCTGCTTCTCCTGCTTGTCCTTCTGCTTCAGGTTCTGCTTCTGCTTCTTCGGCTTCTTCTGCTTCTGCTTCTCCTGCTGCTGCTTCTTCTGCTTCTCCTGCTTCTCTTTCTGCTTTTCCTTCTGTTTCTTCTTCTTCTTCTCTTTCTGCTTCTTCTCCTTCTGTTTCTTTTTCTTTTGCTTCTCCTGCTTCTGCTTCTCCTGCTTCTCGTTCTGCTTCTCTTTCTGCTTCTCTTCTTCTTCTCCTTCTCCTCTTCTGCTTCTCCTTCTGCTTCTGCTTCTCCTTCTGCTTCTGCTTCAATTTCTTCTTCTGCTGCTCATTCTGCTTCTGCGTCTTCTGTTTCTTCTGCTTCTCCTGCTTCTGCTTCTCCTACTTCTCGTGCTGCTTCTCCTTCTGCGTCTCTTTCTGCTTCTGCTTATCCTTTTGCTTCTCCTACTCCTAATCCTTCTCTTTCGCCTTCTCCATCTTCTTCTTGTGCTTCTCCTGCATCTTCTGCTTCTCCTGCTTCTCTTTCTGCTTCTCCTTCTGCCTCTTCTTCTCCTTCTGCTTCTTCTTCTGCTCTTCTCCTTCTTCTGTTTCTTTTGCTTCTGTTTCTTCTGCTTCTTCTTCTTCTGTTTCTTCTGATTCTACTTCTGCTTCTCCTTCTTCTCCTCTTTCTGCTTCTACTCCTGCTTCTTCTAATTCTCCTGCTTCTCCTTCTTGTTCTCCTTCTGTTTCTGCTTCTCTTTCTGCTTCTGCTTCTCCTTCTGCTGCTCCTTCTCCTTCTCCTTTTTCTGCTTCTCCCACTGCTTCTGCTTCTGCTTCCTTTGCTTATTCTTTTTCTTCTGCTTCTGCTTCTCCTGCTTCTGCTTCTACTGCTTCTCCTTATGCTTCTCCTTATGCTTCTCCTTATGCTGCTCCTTCTTCTTCTTCATCCTCTTCTTCTTCTTCTTCTTCTTCTTCATCTTCATCTACTGCGACACATCTATACATCATGCGGACACAGAGACAAAATCATCGAACACA
>NW_012310284.1:0-2416 GCF_000151885.1 Dipodomys ordii | reverse complement strand
CCCGCTGAGTCCCGCTGTGTCCCAATGTGTCCTCGCTGTGTCCCGCACTGTGTCCCGCTGTGTCACCGCTGTGTCCCCAGCTGTGTCCGCTATGTCCCGATGTGTCCCCCGCTGTGTTCCTGCTGTGCCCCACTGTGTGGCCCCTGTGTCCCCTGCTGTGTCTCGCTGTGAAATGCTTTGTCCCCCGCTGAGTCCCGCTGTGTCCCCGCTGTGTCCCGCTGTGTCCCCTGCTGTGTCCCCGCTGTGTCCCGCTGTGTCCCGCTGTGTCCTGCTGTGTCTCCCGCTGTGTCCCCCGCTGTGTCCCGCTGTGTCGTTGCTGTGTCCCCTGCCGTGTCCCACTGGGTCCCCGCTGTGAACCGCTGTGTCCTCGCTGTGTCCCCCGCTGTCTCCCGCTTTGTCCCACTCTGTGTCCCGCTGTGTCACGCTGCGTCCTCGCTGTGTCCAACGCTGTGCCCCACTGTGTCACCGCTGTGTCTGCAGCTGTGTCCCGCTGTGTCCCACTCTGTCCCCCGCTGTGTCCCTGCTGTGCCCCGCTTTGTCCCGCTGTGTACTGCTGTGTCCCCCGCTGAGTCCCGCAGTGTACCCGCTGTGTCCCAATGTGTCCTCGCTGTGTCCCCCGCTGTGTCCTCGCTGTGTCCCCCGCTGTGTCCCACTGTGTCCCCCCTGTGTCCCCCGCTGTGTCCCGCTGTGTCCCTCTGTGTCCTCTGCTGTGTCCCCTGCTCTGTCTAACTGTGTGCCCCGATGTGTCCTGCTGCGTCCCGCTGTGAACTGCTGTTTCCCCTGCTGAGTCCCGCTGTGTCCCCGCTGTGTCCCAATGTGTCCTCGCTGTGTCCCCCGCTGTCTCCTGCTTTCTCCCACGATGTGTCCCGCTGTGTCCCTCTGTGTCCTCGCTGTGTCCCAGGCTGTGCCCCACTGTGTCACCGCTGTGTCCCCCGCTGTGTCTCGCTGTGTCCCGCTCTGTCCCCCGCTGTGTCCCTGCTGTGCCTCGCTGTGTCCTGCTGTGTCCCGCTGTGTCCCGCTGTGTACTGCTGTGTCCCCCGCTGAGTCCCGCTGTGTCCCCGCTGTGTCTCAATGTGTCCTCGCTGTGTCCCGCGCTGTGTCCCGCTGTGTCCCGCACTGTGTCCCGCTGTGTCACCGCTGTGTCCCCAGCTGTGTCCCGCTATGTCCCGCTGTGTCCCCCGCTGTGTCCCGCTGTGTCCCGCCGTGTCACCCGCTCTGTCCCGCTGTGTCCCACTGTGTCCCCCGCTGTGTCCCGCTGTGTCTTCGCTGTGTCTGCCTCTGTCTCCTGCTCTGTCCCCGGTTCTGTCCCCCGCTGTGTCCCTCCCTTTGTCCCCGCTGTGTCCCGCTTTGTCCCGCTGTGTCCCCCAATGTGTTCCATTGTGTCCCCAGCTGTGTATCCCGCTGTGTAAAGCTGTGTCCCCACTGTATGGATGCTGTGTCCCGCTGGTTCCCGCTGTGTCTTCGCTGTGTTCCCCGTTGTGTTTCCGCTATGTCCCCGCTGTGTCCCGATGTGTACCCCGCTGTGTCCAGCTGTGTCACCGCTGTGTCCCGCTGTCCCTAGATCTGTCCCACTCTGTGTCGCGGATGTGTTCCCCGCTGTGTCCCGCTGTGTCCCGCTGTGTCCCGCTGTGTCCTCGCTGTGTCCCACTCTGTGTCCCACTGTGTCACCGCTGTGTCCCCAGCTGTGTACAGCTATGTCCCGCTGTGTCTCCCGCTGTGTCCCGCTGTGTCACCCGCTGTGTCCCGCTGTGTCCCGCTGTATCCCCCGCTGTGTCCAGCTGTGTCACCGCTGTGTCCGGCTGTGTCCCTAGATCTGTCCCCCCTGTGTCGCGCTGTGTTCCCCGCTGTGTCCCGCTGTGTCCCGCTGTGTCCTCGCTGTGGCCCACACTGTGCCCCGCTGTGTCCTCGCTGTGTCTCCCGCAGTGTCCCGCAGAGTTCTCGCTGTGTCCCTGGCTGTGTCCCGTTGTGTCCCCAGCTGTATACCCCGCTGTGTCCCGCTGTGTCCCCGCTGTTTCGAAGCTGTGGCCCGCTGGGTCCCGCGGTGTCCTCGCTGTGTTCCCCGCTGAGTCCCCCGCTGTGTCCCGCTGTGTACTGCTGTGTGCCCTGCTCAGTCCCGCTGTGTCTGCGCTGTATCCCAATATGTCCTCGCTGTGTCCCCTGCTGTGTCCAGCTGTGTCCCCACTGTGTCCCCCGCTGTATCCCGCTGTGTCCCACTGTGTCCACCGCTGTGTTCCCCGCTGTGTCCCGCTGTGTCCCCGCCTTTGTCCCCCGCTGTGTCCCCTGCTGTCTCCCTGCTGTGTCCCGCTGTGTTCCGCAGTGTCCATCTATGTCCTGCTGTGTCCCGCTATGTCCCCTACTGTGTCCCGTTGTGACCCCAGCTCTGTACTCCGCTGTTCCCACTGTGTCCCTGCTGTGA
>NW_012310283.1:0-2416 GCF_000151885.1 Dipodomys ordii | reverse complement strand
TCACGCTTTGTCCCATGCTGTGTTAAGCTGTGTCCTCCCTGTGTCCCCCGCTGTGTCCCGCTGTATCCCCCGCTGTGCCCCGCAGTGTCCCGCTGTGTCCCGCTGGGTCCGCCGCTGTGTCCCGCTGTGTCCCCCGCTGTGCCCCGCAGTGTCCCGCTGTGTCCCGCTCTGTCCCCCACTGTGTCCCCCGCTGAGTCCTCTATGTGTCGCCGCTGTGTCCCGCTGTGTCCTCGCTGTGTCCCCTGCTGTCTCCCGCTTTGTCCCACGCTGTGTCCTGCTGTGTCCTCGCTGTGTCCCCCGCTGTGTCCCGCTATGTTCCCGCAGTGTCCGCGCTGTGTCCCGCTGTTTCCCACTGTGTCCCGTGGTGTCCCAGTTTGTCCTTCGCTGTGTCCCCAGGTGAGTCCCCGCTGTGTCCCTCTGTGTCCCCCACTGGGTCCCGCTGTGTCCCCACAGGGTCACCGCTGTTTCCCGCTGTGACCCGCTGTGTTCCGTGGTGTCCCGCTTTGTCCCCCGCTGTGTCCCCCGCTGAGTCCCCGCTGTGTCCCCCGCTTTGTACCGCTGTGTCAGTGCAGTGTCCCCGCTGTGTCCCGCTGTGTCACACTGTCCCGTGGTGTCCTGCTTTGTCCCCTGCTGTGTCCCCCACTGAGTCCCCTCTGTGTCGCAACTGTGTCCAGCTGTGTCCTCGCTGTGTCCCCCGCTGTGTCCTGCTGTGTCCCCCACTGTGACCCGCTGTGTCCTGCTGTGTCCCCCACTGTGTCCCTGCTGTCTCCCCGGTGTGTCACACTGTTTCCCGCTGTGTACTGCTGTGTCTCCCGCTGAGTTCCTCTGTGTCCCGCTGTGTCCCAATGTGTCCTCGCTGTGTCACGCTCTGTCCTGCTGTGTCCCCGCTGTGTCACGCTGTGTCCTGCTGTGTCCCGTTGTATCCTGCTGTAACCCTGCTGAGTCCCCCTGTGTCCCCGCTGTGTCCTGCTGTGTCGTCGCTCTGTCCTCCGCTGTGTCCCGCTGTGTCCTCTGCTGTGTCCCTCTGTGTCACTCTGTGTCCCGCTGTATCCCGCTGTGACCCCGCTGAGTCCCCGCTGTGTCCCTGCTGTGTCCCCCGCTGTCTCCCACTCTGTCCCCCGCTGTGTCTCATGCTTTGTCCCCGCTGTGTCCCACTGTGTCCCGCTGTGTCCCGCTGTGCCCACACTGTGTCCCGTTGTGTCCACAGCTGTGTACCACGCTGTGTAACGCTGTGTCCCCGCTGTATCTACGCTGTTCCTCGCTGTGTCCCGCTGTGTCCCCCGCTGTGTCCCCCACTGTGTCCTCGCTGTGTCCCCAGCTGTGTCCCACTTTGTCCTAGCTGGGTCCCCCGCTGGGTCCCGCTGTGTCTCCCGCTGTGTCCCACTGTGTTCCACTGTGTCCCGCTCTGTCCCTGCTGTGTCCCGCTGTGTCCCCCTGTGTGCGCGCTGTGTCCCGCTATGTACTCCGTTGTGTCCAGCTGTTTCACCGCTGTGTCCCCCGCTTTGTCCCGCTGTGTCCCGCTGTGTCCTAGGTGCCTTCCCCGCTGTGTCCCCCGCTGTGTCCCGCTGTGTCCCGCTGTGGCCCGCTCTGTCCCTGCTGTGTCCCGCTGTGCCCTGCTGTGTCGTCGCTGTGTCCCCCGCTGTCTCCCGCTCTGTCCCTCAATGTGTCTCACGATTTGTCCTTGCTTTGTCCCACTGTGTCCCGCTGTGTCCCGCTGTGTCCCCACTGTGTCCCGTGGTGTCCACAGCTGTGTAACACGCTGTGTAATGCTGTGTACCCGCTGTATCGACGCTGTGTCCACTGGGTCCCGCTGTGTCCTCACTGTGTTCCCCGCTGTGTCCCGCTGTATACCCATCAGTGACCCCTGCTGTGTCCCGAATTGTCCTGCTGTGTACTGTTGTGTCGACTGCTGAGTCCCACTGTGTCCCCGCTGTGTCCCAATGTGTCCTCGCTGTGTCCCCCGCTGTGTCCCACTGTTTCCCAACTGTGTCCCCCGCTGTGACCCGCTGTGTCCTGCTGTCTCCCCCTCTGTGTCCCCCACTGTGTACCTCTGTGTCCCCCGCTTTGTCACCGCTGTGTCCCGTTGTGTCCTCGCTGAGTCCCCCTCTGTCACCCGCTCTGTCCCCCACTGTGTCTCACGCTTTCTCTCCGCTGAGTCCAACTGAGTCCCGCTGTGTCCCACTGTGCCCCACACTGTACCCCGTTGTGACCACGCTGTGTACCACGCTATGTAAAGATGTGTCGCCGCTGGATTGAACACTGAGTCACGATGGGTCCCGTTGTGTCATCGCACTGTTCCACTGAGTGTCACGATGGGTACCTCGATGGGACCCCCTCTGTATCCACTCTGAGTCCCCCAAAATATCCCGCTGTAGACACCAAAGCGATCAACGTGAGGTACAACAGTTGTCAACCC
>NW_012310282.1:0-2416 GCF_000151885.1 Dipodomys ordii | reverse complement strand
GTCTCCTGTTGTGTCCCATTGTGTCCTCAGCTGTGTACCCCGCTGTGTCCCACTGTGTGCCCGCTGTATCGACGCTGTGTCCCGCTGGGTCCCGCTGTGTGCCCCACTGTGACCCTCTGTGTCCCCAACTGTGTACCCTGCTGTGTAACGCTGTGTCCCGGCTGTATCGACGCTGTGTCCCGCTGGGTCCCGCTGTGTCCTGCTGTGTCCCGCTGTGTACCCCGCTGTGTCCCGCTATGTTCCCGCACTGTCCCCGCTGTGTCCCGCTGTGTCCCACTGTGTCCCGTGGTGTCCCAGTTTGTCCCCGCTGTGTCTCGCTGTGTCCCACGCTCTGTCCCACACTGTGTCCCGCAGTGTCCCCCGCTGTGTCCCGCAGTGTCCCCCGCTGTGTCCTGCTGTGTCCCCCGCTGTGTCCCACTGTGTCCCCCGCTGAGTCCCCGCTGTGTCACCGCTGTGTCCCGCTGTTTCCTCGCTGAGTCCCCTGCTGTCTCCCTTTCTGTCCCCCGCTGTGTCTCACGCTTTGTCCCCGCTGTGTCCCACTGTGTCCCGCTGTGTCCGGCTGTGCCCCCACTGTGTCCCCGCTGTGTCCCTGCTGTGTCCCTGCTGTGTCGCCGCTGTGTCCCGCTGTGTCCTGCTGTGTCCTCGCTGTGTCCCACGCTGTGTTCCGCTGTGTCCCCCACTGTGTCCCGCTGTGTCCCGCTGTGTCCCCGCTGTGTCCCGCTGTGTCCTCGCTGTGTCCCCAGCTGTGTACCCCACTGTGTCCCGCTGTGTCCCTGCTGTATCGACGCTGGGTCCCGCTGGGTCCCGCTGTGTCCTCCCTTTGTCCCCCGCTGTGTCCCGCTGTGTCCGGCACTGTGTCCCGCTGTGTCTACTGCTGTGTCCCCGCTGTGTCCTGCTGTGTCCAACTGGGTTTCTGCTGTATCCACGCTGGGTCCCGCTGGGTCCTGCTCTGTCATCCCTGTGTCCCCCGCTGTGTCGCGCTGTGTCCCCCGCTGTGTCTCTGCTGTGTCCCCGCTGTGTCCCCGCTGTGTCCCGCTTTGTCCCGCTGTGTACTGCTGTGTCCCCCGCTGAATCCCGCTGTGTCCCAATGTGTCCTCGCTCTGTCCCCCGCTGTGTCCCGCTGTGTCCTCCCTGTGTCCCCCGCTGTGCCACGCTGTGTCCCGCTGTGTCCCACTGTGTCCCCGCTGTGTGCCCGCTGTGTCCCGCTGTGTACCCCGCTGTGTCCAGCTGTGTCACCGCTTTGTCTCGCTGTGGCCACTCTCTGTCTCCGCTGACCCCCGCTGTGTCCCCAGCTGTGTCCCGCTGTGTCCCGCTGTGTGCCCCGCTTTGTCCTGCTCTGTCCCGCAGTGTTCCCGCTGTGTCCCGCGCTGAGTCCCCGTTGTGTCACCGCTGTGTCCCGCTGTGTCCTCGCTGTGTCCCCTGCTTTCTCCCTCTCTGTCCCCCTCTGTGTCTCACGCTTTGTCCCTGCTGTGTCCCACTGTGTCCTGCTGTGTCCGGCTGTGCCCCCACTGTGTCCTGTTGTGTCCAAAGCTGTGTACCACGCTGTGTAACGCTCTGTCCCCGCTGTATCGACGCTGTGTCCCGCTGTGTCCTCTCTGTGTTCCCCAATGTGTCCCGCTGTGTCCCCCGCTGTGTCCCCCGCTGTGTCCTCGCTGTGTCCCCTGCTGTGTCCCGCTGTGTCCTCACTGGGTCCCCAACTGTGTCCCGCTGTGTCCCTTGCTGTGTCCCGCTCTGTCCGGCTGTGTCCCGCTCTTCTCCCCGCTGTGTCCCGCTGTGTCCCGCTGTGTCCCCGCTGTGTGCCTGCTGTGTCCCGCTGTGTCTGCCGCTTTGTCCCGCTGTGTCCCACTGTGTCCCCGCTGTGTCCCGCTGTGTCACACTGTGTTCCGTGTTGTCCCGCTTTGTCCCCCGCTGTGACCTCGCTTTGTTTCCCGATGTGTCCCACTGTGTACCACTCTGTGACCCCGCTGTGTCCCGCTCTGTACCCGCTGTGTCCCGCTATGTTCCCGCAGTGTCCCCGCTTTGTCCCGCTGTGTTCTCGCTGTGTCCACCGCTGTGTTCCGTTGTGTCCTCAGCTGTGTACCCCACTGTGTCCCCCTGTGTCCCCTCTGTATCGACGCTGTGTCCTGCTGGGTCCCGCTGTGTCCTCGATGTGTTCCCGCTGTGTCCCGCTGTGTCCCGCTGTGTCCCTCGCTGTGTCCCTGCTGTGTCCCTGCTGTGTCCCCGCTGTGTCCCGCTGTGTCCCGCTTTGTCCTCGCTGTGTCCCAAGCTGTGTACCGCTGGGTCCCCCGCTGTGTCCTGCTGTGTCCCGCTGTGTCCCCGCTTTATCCCACTGTGTCACCCTCTGTGTCCCGCTGTGTACCGCTGTGTCCCGCTGTGTCCCGGTGTATAACCACTGTGTCCGCGCTGTGTTCCCGGC
>NW_012310281.1:0-2416 GCF_000151885.1 Dipodomys ordii | reverse complement strand
AAGCAGAAGCAGAAGAAAGAGAAGAAGAAGAAGAAGATTGAAGAAGAAGAAGAAGAAGAAGAAGAAGAAGACGAAGGAGAAGACGAAGAAGAAGAAAAAGAAAAAGAAGAAGAAGAAGAAGCATAAGGAGAAACATAATGAGAAGCAGTAGAAGCAGAAGAAGCAGGAGAAGCAGAAGCAGAAGAAAAAGAATAAGCAGAAGAAGCAGAAGCAGAAGCAGGGGGAGAATCAGAAGAAGGATAAGGAGAAGGAGCAGCAGAAGGAGAAGCAGAATGAGAAGCAGAAACAGAAGGAGAACAAGAAGGAGAAGCAGGAAAATCAGAAGAAGCAGAAGTAGAAGCAGAAAGAGAAGGAGAAGAAGGAGAAGCAGAAGTAGCATCAGAAGAAACAGAAGAAGAAGAAGCAGAAGAAACAGAAGCAAAAGAAACAGAAGAAGGAGAAGAGCAGAAGCAGAAGCAGAAGGAGAAGCAGAAGCAGAAGGAGAAGCAGGAGAAGCAGAAGAAGCAGGAGAAGCAGAAGCAGAAGAAACAGGCGAAGCCGAAGAAGCAGAATCATAATCTGAAGCAGAAGGAGAAACAGAAGAAGCACAATCTGAAGCAGAAGCAGAAGAAACAGTAAGAGTAGAATAAGCAGAAGCAGAAGCATCAGGAGAAACAGAAGAAGAATAAGGAGAAGGTGAAA
Organism: Dipodomys ordii; assembly: GCF_000151885.1. Taxonomy (NCBI): domain Eukaryota; kingdom Metazoa; phylum Chordata; class Mammalia; order Rodentia; family Heteromyidae; genus Dipodomys; species Dipodomys ordii. The sequence goes on along the minus strand of NW_012310281.1, from coordinate 1,735 downwards.
GACAAGGATTAGGAGTAGGAGAAGCAAAAGGATAAGCAGAAGCAGAAAGAGACGCAGAAGGAGAAGCAGCACGAGAACTAGGAGAAGCAGGAGAAGCAGAAGAAACAGAAGACGCGGAAGCAGAATGAGAAGCAGAAGGGGAAATTGAAGCAGAAGAAGAAGGAGAAGCAGAAACAGAAGGAGAAGCAGAAGAAGGAGAAGGAGAAGCAGAAAGAGAAGCAGAAAGAGAAGCAGGAGAAGCAGAAGCAGGAGAAGCAGAAGCAGAAGAAACAGAAGGAGAAGAAGCAGAAGCAGAAGCAGAAACAGAAGGAAAAGCAGAAGGAGAAGCAGGAGAAGCAGAAGAAGCAGCAGCAGGAGAAGCAGAAGCAGAAGAAGCCGAAGAAGCAGAAGCAGAACCTGAAGAAGAATGAGAAGCAGGAGAAGCAGAAAAAGCAGAATCTGGAGAAGCAGAATGAGAAGCTGAAGGAGAAGCAGAAGCGGAAAGAGAATCAAAAGCAGCAGGAGAAGCAGAAGAAACATAAGAAGCAGAAGCAGTCGCAGTTGCAGCAGAAGCAGAAGGAAAAGCAGAAGAACGAGGAGGAGAAGGAAAAACAGAAGCAGAAGCAGAAGGAGAATCTGAAGGAGAAGCAGAAGAAGCAGAAGGAGAAGCAGAAGCAGAAGAAGCAGCAGAAGGAGAAGAAGAAGCAGAAGAAGATGCAGAAGGAGAAGCTGGAGATGCAGAAGAAGCAGACGCAGAAGAAGAAGTAGAAGTAGGAGAAGGAGAAGGAAGAGCAGCAGAAGCAATAGGAGAAGCAGAAGGAGAAGCAGAAGCAGAATGAGAAGCAGAAAGAGAAGCAGTAGAAGCAGAAGAAGCAGGAAAACAGAAGCAGAAGAGGAAGAAGAAGAAGAAGAAGAAGAAGAAGAAGAACAAGAAGAACAAGAAGAAGAAGAAGAAGAAGAAGAAGAAGAGATGAGAGAGAGAGATGAGAGATGAGAGAGATGATGATGATGATGAGTGACGAAGAGCAAGAATCAAAAGAAGGAGAAGCAGATGGAGAAGGAGAAGTAGGAAAATCAGAAGAAGGAGAAGCAGAAGAAGCAGAAGGAGAAGCAGAAGAAGCACACGTAGAAGCAGAAAAAGGAGAAGCAGAAGCAGAAGGAGATACAGAAGGAGAAGCAGAAGTGGAAGGAGAATCAGAAGCAGAATGAGAAGCAGAAGAAGGAGAAGGGGAAGTAGAAAGAGAAGGATTAGGAGTAGGAGAAACAGAAGGATGAGCAGAAGCAGAAAGAGAAGAACAAGGACAAGCAGAAGAAGCAGAAGCAGGAGAAGCAGAAGCAAAGAAAGAGAAGAAGCAGACTCAGAAGCAGAAACAGAAGCAGAAGAAGGAGAAACAGAAGGAGAAATCGAAGGAGAAGAAGAAGGAGAAGCAGGACAAGCAGAAGAAGGAGAAACAGAAGCTGAAGAAATAGAAGAAGCAGAAGAAGCAGAAGCAGAAGGAGAAGCACAAGCATAAGGAGAAGTAGAAGAAGGAGAAGCAGAAGGAGAAGCAGGAGAAGAAGAAGGAGAAAGAGAAAGAGAAGGATTAGGAGAAGGATAAGCAGAAGCAGAAAGAGAAGCAGAAGGAGAAGCAGGAGAAGCAGAAGAAGCAGAAGCATGAGAAGCAGAAGAAGCAGAATGAGAAGCAGAAGAAGAAGAAATTGAAGCAGAAGCAGAAGCATAAGGAGAAGAAGAAGGAGAAGGAAAAGCAGAGGATGA
>NW_012310280.1:0-2416 GCF_000151885.1 Dipodomys ordii | reverse complement strand
TCACCGCTGTGTCCCGCTGGGTCCCGCTGTGTCCCCCGGTGTGTCCCGCTGTGTCCCCGCAGGTTCACCGCTGTTTCACGCTGTGTCCTGCTGTGTTCCTTGGTGTCCCACTTTGTCCCCCGCTGTGTCCCGCTGTGTCCACTGCTGGGTCCCCGCTGTGTCCCACTGTGTCTCGCTGTGTCCCGCTGTGTCCTCGCTTTGTCCCATGCTGTGTTAAGCTGTGTCCTCCCTGTGTCCCCCGCTGTGTCCCGCTGTGTCCCCCTCTGTGCCCCGCAGTGTCCCGCTGTGTCCCGCTGTGTCCCGCTGGGTTCCCCGCTGTGTCCCGCTGTGTCCCCCGCTGTGCCCCGCAGTGTCAAGCTGTGTCCCGCTCTGTCCCCCACTGTATCCCGTTGTGTCAACAGCTGTGTACCCCGCTGTGTCCCGCTGTGTCTCTGCTGTATCGATGCTGTGTCCCGCTGGGTCCTGCTGTGTCTCTCTCTCTGTGTTCCCCACTGTGTCCTGCTGTGTCCCCCGCTGTGTCCTCGCTGTGTTCCCCGCTGTGTTCCGCTGTGTCCCCGCTGTGTCCCCCTGTGTCCCCCGCTGTGTCTCCCGTTGTGTCCCACTTTGTCCCCCACTATGTCCCGCTGTGTACCGCTGTGTCCCCCGCTGTGTCCTGTTGTGTCCCCAGCTGTGTACCCCGTTGTGTCCCGCTGTATCGACGCTGTGTCCCACTGGGTCCCGCTGTTTCCTTCCTGTGTTGCCCGTGGGGTCTCGCTGTGTCCCCGCTGTATCGACGCTGTGTCCCCGCTGTGTCCCGCTGTGTCCCGCTCTGTCCTCGCTGTGTCCCCTGCTGTGTCCCGTGGTGTCCCCAGCTGTGTCCCCTGCTATGTCCCCCTGTGTCTACTGCTGTGTCCACGCTGTGTCCCGCTTTGTCTCGCTGTGTCCCGCTGTGTCCTCTCTGTGTCCCCCGCTATGTTCCACTGTGTCCTCGCTGTGTCCCCTGCTGTGTCCCGCTGTGTCCCCATTGTGTCCCCCGCTGTGTCCCGCTGTGTCCCGCTGTGCCCCCGCTGTGTCCGCCGCTGTGTCCCGCTGTGTCCTCGCTGTGTCCCCCGCTGTCTGCCGCTTTGTCCCCGCTGTGTCCCTAGCTGTGTAGCGCTGTGTCCCGCTGTGTACCCCGCTGTGTCCCACTATGTTCCCGCAGTGTCCCCGCTGTGTCCCGCTGTGTCCCTCTGTGTCCTCGCTGTGTCCCCCGCAGTGTCCCGTTGTGTACCCAGCTGTACACCCCGCTGTGTCCCGCTGAGTCCCCGCTGTAACGACGCTGGGTCCCGCTGGGTCCCGCTATGTCTTCCCTTTGTTCCCCGCTGTGTCCCGCTGTGTCCCCCGCTGTGTCCCGCTGTGTCCCCAGCTGTGTACCCCGCTGTGTCCCGCTGTGTTCCCGCTGTATCGACGCTGTGTCCCGCTTGATCCCGTTGTGTCCTCGCTGTGTTCCCCGCTTTATCCCGCTGTGTACCCCTCTGCGTCCCTCGCTGTGTCCCGCTGTGTCCCGATGTGTACTGCTGTGTCCCCCGCTGCGTCCCGCTGTGTCCCCCTTTTGTCCCCTGCTGTGTCCCTCTGTGGCCCGCTGTGTCCCCTGCTGTGTTCCCCGCTGTGTACCGCTGTGTGCCCCGCAGTGTCAGCGCTGTGTACCGCTGTGTCCTCGCTGTGTCCCCCGCTGTCTCCCGCTCTGTACCCCGCTGTGTCTCAAGCTTTGCCCTGCTGCGTCCCACTGTGTCCCGCTGTGTCCCGCTGTGCCCGCACTGTGTCCCGTTGTGTTCACAGCTGTGTACCACGCTGTGTAACGCTGGGTCCCCGCTGTATCGACGCTGTGTCGCCCTGGGTCCCGCTGTGTCCTCGCTGTGTTCCCCGCCTTGTCCCGCTGTGTCCTCGCTGTGTACTCGCTGTGTCCCACGCTGTGTTCTGCTGTGTCCTCGCTTTTTTCCCCGCTGTGTCCTGCTGTGTCCCTGCCATATCGACGCTGGGTTCACCTGGGTCCCGCTGTGTCCTCCCTGTGTCCCCCGCTGTGTCCCGCTGTGTCCCCCGCTGTGTCCCTGTTGTGTCCCCGCTGTGTCCCGGTGTGTCCCACTGTGTACTGCTGTGCCCCGCTGAGTCCCGCTGTGTGCCCGCTGTGTCCCAATGTGTCCTCGCTATGTCCCCCGCTGTGTCCCGCTGTGTCCTCCCTGTGTCCCCCGCTGTGTCCCGCTGTGTCCCTCTGTGTCCCCCGCTGTGTCCCCCGCTATGTCTCGCTGTGTCCCCCGCTGTGTCCCACTGTGTCCTTGCTGTGTCCCCCGTTCTGTGCCGCTGTGTCCTCGCTGTGTCCCCGGCTGTTTCCCGCTGTGTCCTGCTGTGTCACGCTGTTTCCCCACTGTGTCCCCGCTGTTTCCCTCTGTGTACCCCGCTG
>NW_012310279.1:0-2416 GCF_000151885.1 Dipodomys ordii | reverse complement strand
CAGGACACAGCAGGGGACACAGCAAGGACACAGCGGAACACAGCGTGGGACACAGCGAGGACAAAGCGGGACACAGCGGGATACAGCGGGGACACAGCAGGGACACAGCAGGGAACACAGGGAGGACACAGCGGGACACAGCGTCGATACAGCGGGGACACAGTGGGACACAGCGGGGTACACAGCTGGGGACACAACGGGACACAGCGGGGGACACAGCGAGGACACAGGGGGACACAGCGGGACACAGTGGGGCACTGCGGGAACATAGCGGGACACAGCGGGGTACACAGTGTGACACAGGTTAGGACACAGCGGGGACACAGCGGGACACAGCGGGGGACACAGCGAGGACACAGAGGGACACATAGGGACACAGCGTGGGACAAAGCGGGAGACAGCGGGGGACACAGCGAGGACACAGTGGGACACAGCGGGGGACACAGCGAGGACACAGCGGGGGACACAGCGGGACACAGCGGGGGACACAGCCGGGGACACAGTGGGACACAACGGGGAAAACAGTGAGGACACAGCGGGACCCAGCGGGACACAGCGTCAATACAGTGGGGACACATAGTTACACAGCGGGGTACACAGCTGCGGACACAAAGGAACACAGTGGGGGACACAGCGGGACACAGCGGGACAAAGTGGGGCACAGCGGGGGACACAGCGAGGACACAGCGGAACACAGCGGTGGACAAACCGGACACCACGGAACACAGCTGGACACAGCGGGGGACACAGCGGGAAACAGCGGGGGACACAGCAGGAGACAGCGGGGGACAGAGAAGGGAGACAGCGGGGACACAGCTGGACACAGCGGGGTACACAGAGGGACACAGCGGACACACAGCGGAGACACAGCGGGACAAAGCGGGACACAGCGGGGGACACAGCGCGACACAGAGGGGGACAGACCTAGGGATACAGCGGGACACAGCGGTGACACAGCTGGACACAGCGGGGTACACATCGGGACACAGCAGGGACACTGCGGGGGACACAGCGGGACACCGCGGGACACAGCGGGGACAAAGAGGAGGACCGGGGTAAACATAGCGGGACATAGCGGGGGACACAGCGAGGACAAAGCGGGACACAGTGGGGACACAGCGAGACTCAGTGGGGGACACAGCGGGGGACACAGCGGGAGACACAGTGGGACAGAGCAGGGGATACAGCAGGGGACACAGAGGGACACAGCGGGGGACAGAGTGGGGAGACAGTAGGACACAGCGGGGGACACAGCGAGGACACAGCGGTGGACACAGCCGGGGACACAGCGGGACACAACGGGGTAACACAGCGAGGACACAGCGGGACCCAGCGGGACACAGCGTCAATACAGTGGGGACACAGCGTTGCACAGCGGGGTACACAGCTGGGGACACAAAGGAACACAGTGGGGGACACAGGGGGACACAGCGGGGACAAAGCGTGAGACACAGTGGGGGACAGAGCGGGGGACAGAGCGGGAGACAGAGGCAGACACAGCGAAGACAAAGCGGGACACAGCGGGGGACACAGCAGGACACAGCGGGACACAGCGGGTGACACAGCGGGACACAGCGGGACACAGCGGGGGACACAGCGGGACATAGCGGGACAAAGCTGGGGACACAGCGGTGACACAGTGGGACACAGAGTGGGACACAGCGAGGACACAGCGGGACACAGCGGGACACTGCGTGGTACAAAGCGGGAGACAGCTGGGGACACAGCGAGGACACAGCGGGTCACAGCGGGGACACAGCGGGACACAGCGGGTCACAGCGGGGACACAGCGGGACACAGCGGGGCACACAGCGACAACACAGTGGGACACAACGGGGGACACAGCCGGGGACACAGCGGGACACAGCGGGACACAGCGGTGAACACAGCAGGACACAGCGGGACATAGCGGGGGAGACAGTGGGACAGAGCAGGGGACACAGCAGAGGACACAGAGGGACCCAGCGGGACCCAGCAGTGGACAGAGCGAGACACAGCGGGGGACACAGTGGGACAGAGCAGGGGACACAGCAGAGGACAAAGAGGGACACAGCGGGACACAGCGGGACACAGGGGGGACACAGCGGGACACAGAGGAGGACCCATGAGGACACATTGGGACACAGCGGGGACACAGCGGGTGACACAGAGGGACACAGTGGGACACAGCGGGGAGACAGCAGGGACACAGAGGGGGACACAGTGGGACAGAGCAGGGGATACAGCAGGGGACACAGAGGGACACAGCGGGACACAGCGGGGGACACAGGGGGGATACAGCGGGACACAGCGGGGGACACAGCGAGAACACAGCGGGGGGACACAGCGGGACACAGCGGGGGGACACAGCCGGGGACAGAGAGGGACACAACGGGGGGACACAGCGGGACACAACGGGGAACACAGCGAGGACACA
>NW_012310278.1:0-2416 GCF_000151885.1 Dipodomys ordii | reverse complement strand
CCCGCTGTGTCCTGCTGTGTCCCCGCTGTATCGACGCTGTGTCCCGCTGGGTCCCGCTGTGTCCCCTCAGTGCACCCCGCTGTGTCCCACTGTGTCCCCCGCTGTGTCCCTCGCTGTGTTCCTCTGTGTCCCCCACTGTGTCCCGCTGTGTCCTCCCTGTGTCCCCTGCTGTGTCCTGCTATGTCCCCCGGTGTGTCCCGCTGTGTCCCCTGCTGTGTCCCTCGCTGTGTCCCTGCTGTGCCCCGCTGTGTCCCGCTGTGTCCCTCTGTGTCCCCTGCTGTGTCCCTGCTGTGTCCCACTGTGTCCCCTGCTGTGTCCCTGCTGTGTCCTCGCTGTGTGCCCGCTGTGTCCCGCTTTGTACCCCGCTGTGTCCAGCTGTGTCACCGCTGTGTTCCATTCTGTCCACTCTCTGTCCCCCGCTATCCCCTGCTGTGTCCCCCGATGTGTCCCGCTGTGTCCCCCACTTTGTCCCGCTGTGTCCCCGCAGTATCGCCGCTGTGGCGCGATGTGTCACACTGTGTCCCGTGGTGTCCCGCTTTGTCCCCTGCTGTGTTCCCCGCTGAGTCCCGCTTTGTCCCCGTTGTGTCCCACTGTATCCCGCTGTGTTCCGTGGTGTCCCGTTTGTCCCCCGCTGTGTCCCCCGCTGAGTCCCCGCTGTGTCCCCGCTGTGTCCCGCTGTGTCCACGCTGTGTCCCCCGCTGTGTCCTGCTCTGTTCCCTGCTGTGTCTCCCGCTTTGTCCCTGCTGTGCCCCGCTGTGTCCCGCTGCGTCCCGTTGTGTCCCGCTATGTCCCCCACTGTGTCCCGTTGTGTCCCCAGCTGTGTACCCCGCTGTGTCCCCGCTCTATCTACGCTGTGTCCCTCGCTGTGTCCCGCTGTGTCCCCCGCTTTGTCCCGATGTGTCCTCCCTGTCTCCCCCGCTGTGTCCCGCTGTGTCTCCGGCTGTGTCCCGCTGTGTCCCTTGCTGTGTCACTGCTATGTCCCGCTGTGTTCCAATGTGTCCCGCTGTGTCCTTGCTGTGTCTCCCGCAGTGTCCCGCAGTGTCCTCGCTGTGTCCCCCACTGTGTCCTGCTTTGTCCACTGCTGTGTCCCGCTGTGTACCCCTCTGTCTCACCCGCTCTGTCCCTGCTGTGACCCGCTGTGTCCCGCTGTGTACTGCTGTGTCCCCCGCTGAGTCCCGCTGTGTCCCCGCTGTGTCCCAATGTGTCCGCGCTGTGTCCCCCCCTGTGTCCCGCTGTGTCCCCCCTGTGTCCCCCGCTGTGTCTCACGCTTTATCCCGTCTGTGTCCCACTGTGTCCCGCTGTGTCCCGCTGTGCCCACACTGTGTCCCGTTGTGTCCACAGCTGTGTACCCCGCTGTGTCCCGGTGTGTCCCCGCTGTATCGACTCTGTGTCCCACTTGGTCATGCTGTGTCCTCCCTGTGTTCCCCGCTGTGTCCCGCTGTGTCCCCGCTGTGTGCCCGCTGTGTCCCGCTGTGTACTTCGTTGTGTCCAGCTGTGTCACCGCTGTGTCCTCGCTGTGTCCCCCGCTGTGTCCCACTGTGTCCTCACTGTGTCCCCCTCTGTGTCCCGCTGTGTCCCCCGCTATGTCCCGCTGTGTCCAGCTGTGTCCCGCTCTGTCCCCGCTTTGTGCCCGCTGTGTCCCGCTGTGTACTCCGTTGTGTCCAGCTGTGTCACCGCTGTGTCCCTATGTGTCCTCTCTTTGTCTCCACTGTCCCCCGCTGTGTCCCCCGCTGTGTCCCCCGCTGTGTCCCGCTGTGTCCCTCTGTGTCCCCCGCTTTGTTTCGCTGTGTCGACGCAGTGTTCCCTCTGTGTCCTGCTGTGTCACACTGTGTCCCATGGTGTCCCGCTTTTTCCCCCACTGTTTCCCCCGCTGAGTCCCCTTTGCGTCCCCACTGTGTCCCGCTGTGTCCCGCTGTGTACTAGCTGTGTCCCCCGTTGTGTCCCGCTGTGTCCCGCTGTGTCCTTGCTGTGTCCCCCGCTGTCTCCCGCTCTGTCCCCCGCAGTGTCTCACGCTTTATCCCTTCTGTGTCCCACTCTGTCCCGCTGTGTCCCGCTGTGCCCACACTGTGTCCCGTTGTGTCCACAACTGTGTATCCCGCTGTGACCCCGCTGAGTCCCCGCTGTGTCCCCGCTGTGTCCCCCGCTGTCTCCCACTCTGTCCCCCGCTGTGTCTCACGCTTTGTCCCCGCTGTGTCCCACTGTGTCCCGCTGTGTCCCGCTGTGCCCACACTGTGTCCCGTTGTGTCCACAGCTGTGTTCCACGCTGTGTAACGCTGTGTCCCCGCTGTATCTACGCTGTTCCTCGCTGTGTCCCGCTGTGTCCCCCGCTGTGTCCCCCGCTGTGTCCTCGCTGTGTCCCCAGCTGTGTCCCACTTTGTCCTAGCTGGGTCCCCCGCTGGGTTCCCGCTGTGTCCCC
>NW_012310277.1:0-2416 GCF_000151885.1 Dipodomys ordii | reverse complement strand
TCATCACCGTTGTGTCCCCTGCTGTGTCCTCCGCTATGCCCTGCTGTGTCCCCACTGTGTCCCCGCTGTGTCCCGCTGTGTTCCCCGCTGTGTCCCCCGCTGTGTCCCCCACTGTGTCTCCGCTGTGTCCCCCATTGTGTCCCTCTGTGTCCCCACTGTGTCCCAGAGTGTCCCCGCTGTGTCCCCCGTTGTGTCCCTCTGTGTCCTCACTGTGTCCCAGAGTGTCCCCGCTGTGTCCCCCCGCTGTGTCCCACTGTGTCCCGCTGTGTCCTCGCTGTGTCCCCGCTGTGTCCTCCGCTGTGTTCCCCGCTTCGTCCCGCTGTGTCCGCTACTGTGTCCCCCGCTGTGTCCCTGCTGTGTCCCTGCTTGGTCCCGCTGTGTCCCACTTTGTCCTCGCTTGTCCCCCGCTGTATCCCGCTGTGTCCCCCACTGTGTCCCGTGCTGTGTCCAGCTGTGTCCTCCCTTGTGCCCCGCTGCGTCCCACTGGGTCACCCGCTGTGTCCTCGCTGTGTCCCGCTGTGTCCCTCGCTGTGCCCCGCTCTGTCCCACTGTGTCCCCGCTGTGTCCCCCGTTGTGTCCCTCTGTGTCCGCGCTGTGTCCTGCTGTGTCCCCCTATGTCCCGCTGTGTCCGGCTGTGTCCCCGCTGTGTCCCAGCTGTGTCCCCGCTGTGTCCCCCGCTGTGTCCCGCTGTTTCCCCTCTGTGTCCCGTGCTGTGTCCCGCTGTGTCCCACACTGTGTCCTCCGCTGTGTCGCTCTGTGTCCCCCACTGTGTCCTCCGGTGTGTCCCGCTGTGTCCCCCGCTGTGTCCTGCTGTGTCCCACTGTGTCCCGCTCTTTCCTACTGTGTCCCTCTGTGACCCATTGTGTCCTCGATGTGTCCCCGCTGTGTCCCCACTGTGTCCCTTGCTGTGTCCCCGCTGTGTCCCCGCTGTGTCAGACTGTGTCCCGCTGTTTCCTCATTGTGTCCTCCGCTGTGTCCCGCTGTGTCCCCCTCTGTGTCCAGCTGTTTCCTGCTGTGTCCCGCTGTGTCTCGCTTTGTCACTCTGTGTACTCGCTGTTTCCCCCCTGAGTCCCTCTGTGTACCCCGCTATGTCCAGCTGTGTCCTCGCTGTGTCCCTCTGTGTCCTCGCTGTGTCTCCGCTGTGTCCCCTTGTGTACCGTGCTCTGTCCAGCTGTGTCCCCTCTGTGTCCTGCTGTGTCCCGCTGTGTCCCGCTTTGTCCCAGCTGTGTCCCGCTGTGTCCCCCTCTGTGTCCCGCTGTGTCCCCCGCTGTCTCCTGATATGTCCCCGCTGTGTCCTCCGCTGTGTCCCGCTGTGTCCACGCTGTATCCCCCGATGTGTCCCCCACTGTGTCCCGCTGTGTCCCGCTATGTCCCCCGCTGTGTCCCGCTGTGTCCTCCTCTGTGTCCCGCTGTGTCCCCCGCTGTGTCCCCACTGTGTCCAACGCTGTGCCCCGCTGTGTCCCGCTGTGTCCCCGCTGTGTCCGGCTTTGTCCCCCGCTTTGTCCCCCGCTGTGACCCGCTGTGTCCCGCTTTGTCCCCGCTGTCCCCCGCAGTGTCCCGCTGTGTCTCTGATGTTTCCCCGCTGTGTCCCCGCTGTGTCCCGCTGTGTTCCCCGATGTGTCAATGCTGTGCCCCGTTCTGTGTCCCTCTGTGTCCCACTGTGTCCCCCACTGTTTCCCTCACTGTGTCCCCACTGTGTCCCCCACTGTGTCCCCGCTGTGTCCCCCGCTGTGTCCTCGCTGTGTCCCCTGATGTGTCAATGCTGTGTCCCGGCTGTGTCCCTCTGTGTCTCGCTGTGTGCCCCGCAGTTTCCCTCACTGTGTCCCCACTGTGTCCCCCGCTGTGTCCAGCTGTGTCCTGCTGTGTCCCCCGCTGTGTCCCGCTGTGTCCTGCTGTGTCCCCAGCTGTGCTCTGCTGTGTCCCCGTTCTGTCCCCCACTCTGTCCCCCGCTGGGTCCCGCTGGGTCCCCCGCTGTGTTCCGCTGTGTCCCTGCTGTGTCCCGCTGTGGCCCCTGCTGTGTCCCTCGCTGTGGACCACAGTGTCCCCTGCTGAGTCCCCCGCTGTATCCCTGCTGTGTCCCGCTGTGCCCGCCTGTGTCCCCCGCTGTGTCCCCCGCTGTGTCCCTCAGTGTCTCCGCTGTCTCCCCCTCTGTGTATCCGCTGTGTCCCCGTTGTCCCCAGTTGTGTCCCCGCTGTCCCCCGCTCTGCCCGCTGTGTCCCCTCTGTCCCCCGCTGTGTCCCGCTGTGTCTCCGATATTTCCCCGCTGTGTCCCGCTGTGTACCGTTGTGTCCCCTGCTGTGTCCTCCGCTGTGCCCTGCTGTGTCCTCACTGTGTCCCCGCTGTGTCCCGCTGTGCTCCCCGCTGTGTCCCCTCTGTGTCCCCACTGTGTCCCCGCTGTGTCCCCCATTGTGTCCCT
>NW_012310276.1:0-2416 GCF_000151885.1 Dipodomys ordii | reverse complement strand
TCATCCCCGCTGTGTCCCAGCTGTGTCCCGCTGTGTCCTCCCTGTGTCCCCCGCTGTGTCCCGCTGTGTCCCCGCTGTGTCCCGCTGTGTCTACTGCTGTGTCCCTGATGTGTCCCGCTGTGTCCCGCTGTGTCCCGCTGTGTCCTCGCTGTGTCCCACGCTGTGTTCCGCTGTGTCCTGGCTGTGTCCCCCGATGTGTCCCTTTGTGTCCCCATGTGTGTGCCCGCTGTGTCCCGCTGTGTCCCCGCTGTGTCCCGCTGTGTCCCCGCTGTGTCCCGCTGTGTCCCGCTGTTTCCCCCGGTGTGTCCCGCTGTGTCTAATTCTGTGTCCCTGCTGTGTCCCGCTGTGTCCCGCGGTGTCCCGCTGTGTCCTCGCTGTGTCCCAAGCTGTGTTCAGCAGTGTCCTCGCTGTGTCCCCCGATGTGTCCCTTTGTGACGCCAGCTTTGCAACCCGCTGTGTGCCGCTGTGTCCCCGTTGTGTCCTCGCTGTGTTCCCCGCTGTGTCCCGTTGTGTACCCCTCTGTGTCCCCCTCTGTGTCCCGCTGTGTCCCCCGCTGTGTCCCGTTGTGTCTCCTGTTGTGTCCCTGCTGTGTCCTTTTGTGTCCCGCTGTGTCCCGCTGTGTCCTCGCTGTGTCCCACGCTGTGTTCCGCTGTGTCCTTGCTGTGTCCCCCGATGTGTCCCTTTGTGTCCCCAGCTGTGTACCCCACTGTGTCCCGCTGTGTACCCCTCTGTGTCCCACTCTGTGTCCCGCTGTGTACCCTGCTGTGTCCCGCTGTGTCCAGCTGTGTACTGCTGTGTTCCCAGCTGAGTCCCGCTGTGTCCCACGCTGTGTCCCGCAGTGTCTACTGCTGTGTCCCGCTGTGTCCCGCGCTGTGCCCCGCTGTGTCCCGCTGTGTCCCCCGTTGTGTCCCACTGTTTCCCCTCTATGTCCCGCTGTGTCCTCTCTGTGTCCCCCGCTGTGTCCCGTTGTGTCCTCCGCTGTGTCCCGCTGTGTCCCCGCTGGGTCACCACTGTTTCCCCTGTGTCCTCGTTGTGTTCCCCGCTGTGTCCCACTGTGTCCCACGCTGTGTCCCACTATGTCCCGCTGTGTCCCTGCTGTGACCTGCTGTGTCCCGCTGTGTCCCCGCTGTGTCCAGCTTTGTCCTTGCTGTGTCTCGCTGTGTCCAACGCTCTGTCCCCCACTGTGTTCCGCTGTGTCCCCCGCTCTGTCTGGATGTTTCCCGCTGTGTCCCGCTGTGTCCCACGCTGTGTCCCGCTATATCCCGCTGTGTCCCTGCTGTGACCTGCTGTGTCCCGCAGTGTCCCCGCTGTGTCCCCCGCTGTGTCCCGCTGTGTCCCCCGCTGTGTCCCGCTGTGACCCGCTGTGTACTGCTGTGGCCCCCGCTGAGTCCCGCTGTGTCCCGCTGTGTCCTCCCTGTGTCCCCCGCTGTGTCCCGCTGTGTCCCCCGCTGTGTCTCGCTGTGTCTACTGCTGTGTCCCTGCTGTGTCCCGCTGTGTCCCACTGTGTACCCTTCTGTGTCCCACTCTGTGTCCCACTGTGTCCACCGCTATGTCCCGCTGTGTACCGCTGTGTCCCGCTGAGTACTGCTGTGTCCCCCTCTGAGTTCCGCTGTTTCCCCCCTGTGTCCCTTGCTGTGTCCCGCTGTGATCCGCTGTGTCCCCCCTGTGTCCCCCGCTGTGTCCCGCTGTGTCCTCGCCGTGTCCCCCGCTGTGTCCCGCTGTGTCCCCGCTGTGTCCCCCCCGTGTCCCCCGCTGTGTCCCGCTGTGATCCACTGTGTCCCCCGCTGTGTCCCCTGCTGTGTCCCGCTGTGTCCTCGCTGTGTCCCCCGCTGTGTCCTCGCTGTGTCCCCCGCTGTGTCCCGCTGTGTCCCTGCTATGACAGGCTGTGTCCCGCTGTGTCCCCGCTGTGTCCCTGCTGTGTCCCGCTGTGTACCCCGCTGTGTCCAGCTTTGTCCCTGCTGTGTCTCGTTGTGTCCTACGCTCTGTCCCCCACTGTGTTCCGCTGTGTCCACCGCTGTGTCCCATTGTGTCCTCCGCTGTGTCCCGCTGTGTCCCCGCTGGGTCACCACTGTTTCCCCTCTGTCCTCGCTGTGTCCCCCGCTGTGTCCCGCTGTGTCCCACGCTGTGTCCCGCTATGTCCCGCTGTGTCCCTGCTGTGACCTGCTGTGTCCCGCTGTGTCCTCGCTGTGTCCCCCGCGGTGTCCCGCTGTGTCCCCCGCGGTGTCCCGCTGTGTCCCGCTGTGTATTGCTGTGGCCCCCGCTGAGTCCCGCTGTGTCCCGCTCTGTCCTCACTGTGTCCCACGCTGTGTTCCGCTGTGTCCTCGCTGTGTCCCCTGATGTGTCCCTTTGTGTCGCCAGCTGGGTAACCCGCTGTGTCTCGCTGTGTCCCTGTTGTGTCGTCGCTGTGTCCCGCTGA
>NW_012310275.1:0-2416 GCF_000151885.1 Dipodomys ordii | reverse complement strand
AGAGCGGGAGACAGCGGGGGACACAGCGAGGACACAGCATGGACACAGCGGGACACTGCAGGGACAGAGCGGGACAAAGCGGGACACAGCGGGGGACACAGCGGGACACAGCGGGGACCCAGGGAGGACACAGCGGGACACAGCGGGGAACACAGCGAGGACACAGCGGGGGACACAGCGGGGGACACTGAGGGACACAGCGGGACACAGCGTCGATACTGCGGGGATACAGCGTTACACAGCGTGGTACACAGCTGTGGACACAACGGGACACAGTGGGGGCACAGCGGGACACAGCGGAACACAGTGGGACACAGCGGGGACAAAGCGTGAGACACAGCGGGGGACAGAGCGGGAGACAGCGGGGGACACAGCGAGGACACAGCGGGACACAGCGGGGGAAACAGCGGGACACAGCGGTGGACACAGGGGGAGAGAACGGGGGACACAGCGGGACACAGCGGTGGAAACAGCGGGACACAGCGGTGGACCTAGCGAGGACCCAGCGGGACCCAGCGGGACACAGTGTCGATACAGCTGGGATACAGCCTTACACAGCGTGGTACACATTTGTGGACACAACGGGACACTGGGGGCACAGCGGGACACAGCGGGACACAGTGGGACACAGCGAGGACAAATCGTGAGACGTAGAGGGGGACAGAGCGGGAGACAGCGGGGGACACAGCGAGGACACAGCAGGACACAGCGGGACACAGCGGGACACAGCGAGGGACACAGCGGGACACAGTGGGGGACCCAGCGAGGACACAGCGGGACACACCGGGGAACACAGCGAGGACACAGCGGGGGATACAGCGGGGGACACTGCGGGACACAGCCGTGAACACAGCAAGGACACAGCGGGACCCAGCGGGACACAGCGTCGATACTGCGGGGACACAGCGTTACACAGCGTGGTACACAGCTGTGGACACAACGGGACACAGTGGGGGCACAGCGGGACACAGCGGAACACAGTGGGACACAGCGGGGACAAAGCGTGAGACACTGCGGGGGACAGAGCGGGAGACAGCGGGGGACACAGCGAGGACACAGCGGGACACAGCGGGGGAAACAGCGGGACACAGCGGTGGACACAGGGGGAGAGAGGAAGGGACACAGCGGGACACAGCGGTGGAAACAGCGGGACCCAGCGGTGGACCCAGCGAGGACCCAGCGGGACCCAGCGGGACACAGCGTCGATACAGCTGGGATACAGCCTTACACAGCGTGGTACACATCTGTGGACACAACGGGACACAGTGGGGGCACAGCGGGACAGAGCGGGACACAGTGGGACACAGCGAGGACAAATCGTGAGACACAGTTGGGGACAGAGCGGGAGACAGCGGGGGACACAGCGAGGACACAGCTGGACACAGCGGGACACAGCAGGGACAGAGCGGGACACAGCGGGACACAGCGAGGACACAGTGGGGGACACAGCGGGGGACACTGAGGGACACAGCGGGACACAGCGTCGATACTGCGGGGATACAGCGTTACACAGCGTGGTACACAGCTGTGGACACAACGGGACACAGTGGGGGCACAGCGGGACACAGCGGAACACAGTGGGACACAACGGGGACAAAGCGTGAGACACAGCGGGGGACAGAGCGGGAGACAGCGGGGGACACAGCGAGGACACAGCGGGACACAGCGGGGGAAACAGCGGGACACAGCGGTGGACACAGGGGGAGAGAACGGGGGACACAGCGGGACACAGCGGTGGAAACAGCGGGACACAGCGGTGGACCCAGCGAGGACCCAGCGGGACCCAGCGGGACACAGTGTCGATACAGCTGGGATACAGCCTTACACAGCGTGGTACACATTTGTGGACACAACGGGACACTGGGGGCACAGCGGGACACAGCGGGACACAGTGGGATAACAGCGAGGACAAATCGTGAGACGAAGCGGGGGACAGAGCGGGAGACAGCGGGGGACACAGCGAGGACACAGCAGGACACAGCGGGACACAGCAGGGAACACGGGGAGGACAAAGCGGGACCCAGCGGGACCCAGCGTCGATACAGCGGGGATACAGCGTTACACAGTGTGGTACAAATCTGTGGACACAAGGGGACACAGTGGGGGCACAGCGGGACAGAGCGGGACACAGTGGGACACAGCGAGGACAAATCGTGTGACACAGTGGGGGACAGAGCGGGAGACAGCGGGGGACACAGCGAGGACACAGCAGGACACAGCGGAACACAGCTGGGACAGAGCGGGACACAGTGGGACCCAGCCGGACACAGCAGGGGACAAAGCGGGACAGAGCGGGGGACCCAGCGAGGACACAGTGGGACACAGAGGGGGACACAGCGAGGACACAGCAGGGGACACAGCGGGGGACACTGCGGGACACAGCGGGGAACACAGTGAGGACACAGCTGGACCCAGC
>NW_012310274.1:0-2416 GCF_000151885.1 Dipodomys ordii | reverse complement strand
CTTCTGCTTCTGCTTCTCCTGCTTCTGCTTCTTATGCTTCTACTGCTTCTTCTTCTGGTTCTGCTTCTTCAGCTTCTAATTCTCTTTCTGCTTCTGCTTCTCCTGCTTGTTTTTCTGCTTCTTCTGCTGCTTTTCTTTCTGCTGCTTCTTTTACTACTCCTTGTGCTTCTCTTTTTGCTTCTCCTTCTGCTTCTGCTTCTCCTTCTGCTAATGTTTCTGCTTCTTCTGCTTCTTCTCTTTCGGCTTCTCCTGCTTCTGCTTCTTGTCCTTCTCCTGCTTCTCTTTCTGCTTCTCATTCTGCTTCTGCTTCTCCTTCTGCTTCTCCTCCTTCTCTTTCTCCTACTTCTGCTTCTCCTTCAGCTTCTGATTCTTCTGCTTCTCCTGCTTCTCCTTCTGCATCTCCTTCTGCTTGTGCTTTTCCTTCTGCTTCTGCTTCTGCTTCTCCTTCTCCTTTTTTGCTTCTCCTTTTGCTTCTGCTTCTTCTGCTTTTCCTGCTTCTCCTCCTGCTTCTGCTTCTTCTGCTTCTCCTGCTTCTCATTCTTCATCTTCTTCTGTTTCTCCTTCTCTTTCTTCTGCTTCTCCTTCTGATTCTCCTTTTGCTTCTTCTTCTTCTGCTTTACCTGCGTCTCTTTCTGTTTCCCCTTCTGTTTCTCCTTCTCCTTCTTGTTCTTCTGCTTTTCCTTCTGCTTCTGCTACAACTGCTTCTGCTTCTACTTCTTCTGTTTCTTCTGCTTCTCCTTTTGCTTTTGATTCTCTTTCTGCTTCTGCTTCTCCTTCTGCTTCTTATTCTGCTTCTTCAGATTCTGCTTCTTCTGCTTCTCCTGTTTGTCGTTCTCCTTTTGCTTTTGATTCTCTTTCTGCTTCTGCTTCTCCTTCTGCTTCTTATTCTGCTTCTTCAGATTCTGCTTCTTCTGCTTCTCCTGTTTGTCCTTCTGCTTCAGGTTCTCCTTCTGCTTCTTCACATTCTTATGCTTCTGCTTCTCCTGCTTCGGCTTCTTCTGCTTTCCCTCCTTCTCTTCCTGCTTCTCCTTCTGTTTCTGTTTCTCCTTCTGCTTCTGCTTCTTGTCCTTCTCCTGTTTCTTCTGCTTCTGCTTCTCAAGTTTCTGCATCTCCTGCTTCTCCTTCTGCTGCTCTTTCTTCTTCTCCTGCTGCTTTTCCTTCTCCTGCTCCTTCTTCAGCTTCTCTTTCTGCTTCTCCTTCTGTTTCTCCTACTCCTTCTCCTTCTCGTTCTTCTGCAATTCCTTTTGTTTCTCCTTCTGCTTCTGCATCTTCTGCTTCTTCTGCTACTGCCTCTGATTCTTCTGTTTCTTCTGCTTCTCCTTCTGCTTCTCCTTCTGATTTTGCTTCTCTTTCTGCTTCTGCTTCTCCTTCTGCTTCTCCAGATTCTGCTTCTTCTGCTTCTCCTGCTTCTCTTTCTGCTTCAGGTTCTGCTTCTGCTTTTTCGGCTTCTTCTGCTTCTGCTTCTCCTGCTGCTGCTTCTTCTGCTTCTCCTGCTTCTCTTTCTGCTTTTCCTTCTGTTTCTGCTTCTCCTTCTGCTTCTGCTTCTTCTCCTTCCTATGTTTCTTCTGCTTCTGCTTCTCCTGCTTCTGCTTCTCCTGCTTCTCGTTGTGCTTCTCTTTCTGCTTCTCTTTCTGCTTTTCCTTCTCCTTCTTCTGCTTCTGCTACTCCTTCTGCTTCTGCTTCAATTTCTCCTTCTGCTTCTCATTCTGCTTCTGCGTCTTCTGTTTCTTCTGCTTCTCCTGCTTCTGCTTCTCCTGCTTCTCCTACTTCTCGTGCTGCTTCTCCTTCTGCGTCTCTTTCTCCTTCTGCTTATCCTTTTGCTTCTCCTACTCCTAATCCTTCTCTTTCGCCTTCTCCTTCTCCTTCTTCTGCTTCTCCTGCTTCTCCTTCTGCATCTTCTTCTGCTTCTGCTTCTGCTTCTGCTTCTCCTTCTTCTGCTTCTCCCTCTGATTCTGCTTCTTATGCTTATTCTTATTCTTCTGCTTCTGCTTCTGCTTCTGCTTCTCCTGCTTCTGCTTCTTCTGCTTCTACTGCTTCTCCTTCTCCTTCTCCTTCTTCTCCTTCTCCTTCTTCTTCTTCTTCTTCTTCTTCTTCTTCTTCTTCTTCTTCTTCTTCTTCTTCTTCTTCTTCTTCTTCTTCTTCTTCTTCTTCTTCTTCTTCTACTTCTTCTACTTCTTCTTATCCTTCTGCTGCTTCTGATTATCATGCTTCTACTTCTTCTACTGCTTCTCCTTCTGCTTATCATTCTGCTTCTGCTACTCCTTCTGCTTCACCTATTGCTTCAGCGACTCTTCCTTCTCCTTCTACTACTTCTCCTTCTACTTCTGCTTCTGCATCTTCTGCTACTCCTGCTTCTCCTTTCTGCATCTTCTTCTGCTTCTGCTACTCATTATGCTGATTCTACTACTTCTGATTC
>NW_012310273.1:0-2416 GCF_000151885.1 Dipodomys ordii | reverse complement strand
CTTTGTAAACCGCTGTGTAACACTGTGTCCCAGCTGTATCAACCTTGTGTCCCGCTGGTTCCCGCTGGATCCTGGCTGTGCTCCCTGTTGTGTCCCACTGTGAACCCCACTGTGCCCCCCGCTGTGTCCCATTGTGTTCGGCTGTGTCCCCCGCTGTGTCCTTGCTGTGTCCACGCTGTGTCCCGCTGTGTCCCGCTGTGTCCTCGCTGTGTCCCACGCTGAGTTCCGCTGTGTCCTCGCTGTGTCCCCTGCTGTGTCCTGTTGTGTCCCCAGCGGTGTACCACGCTGTGTCCCGCTGTGTCCCACTGTGTCCCGCTGTGTACCCCTCTGTGTCCCCCTCTGTGTCCCGCTGTGTCCCCCGCTGTGTCCCGCTGTGTCCTCCCTGTGTCCCCCGCTGTGTCCCGCTGTGTCCCCTGCTGTGTCCCGCTGTGTCCTCGCTGTGTTCCCCGCTGTGTCCCGTTGTGTACCCCTCTGTGTCCCCCTCTGTGTCCCGCTGTGTCCCCTGCTGTGTCCCGCTTTGTCCCGCTGTGTACTGCTGTGTCGCCCGCTGATTCCCGCTGTGTCCCCGCTGTGTCCCCCCTGTGTCCCCCGCTGTGTCCCGCTGTGTCCCGCTGTGTCCCCCGCTGTGTCTCGCTGTGTCCCACTGTGTCCCGCTTTGTCCCGCTGTGTCCTCATTGTGTCTCACGCTGTGTCCCGCCGTGTCCCCCGCTGTGTCCTGCTGTGTCTACTACTGTGTCCCTGCTGTGTCCCGCTGTGTCCCCTGCTGTGTCCCGCTGTGTCCACTGTTGTGTCCCCTTTGTGTCCCGCTGATTGCCCGCTATGTCCCGCTGTGTCCTCGTTGTGTCCCCCGCTGTGTCCCGCTGTGTCCTCGCTGTGTCCCCCGATGTGTCCCACTGTGTCCCCCGCTGTGTCTCATGCTTTGAGCCCGCTGTGTCCCACTGTGTCCCGCTGTGTCCTGCTGTGTCCCCCACTGTGTCCCTTTGTGTCCCCAGCTGTGTAACCCGCTGTGTAACGCTGTATCCCCGCTGTATCGACGCTGTGTCCCGCTGTGTCCCGCTGGGTCCTCGCTGTGTTCCCTGTAGTGTCCCGCTGTGTCCCCCGCTGTGTCCCGCTGTGTCCCCCGGTTTCTCCCGCTGTGTCCCCCGCTGTGTCTCATGCTTTGTGCCCGCTGGTTCCCACTGTGTCCCGCTGTGTCCTGCTGTGTCCCGCACTGTGTCCCTTTGTGTCCCCAACTTTGTAACCCGCTGTGTAACGCTGTGTCCCAGCTGTGTCGACCTTGTGTCCCGCTGGGTCCCGCTGGGTCCTGGCTGTGTTTCCTGTTGTGTCCCACTGTGAACCCCACTGTGCCCCCCGCTGTGTCCCGTTGTGTTCGGCTGTGTCCCCCGCTGTGTCCCTGATGTGTCCCTGCTGTGTCCCCCCTGTGTCCGGCTGTGTATTGTGGTGTCCAACTATGTCCCTCGCTGTGTCCCCCGCTGAGTCCCTGCTGTGTCCCCGCTGTGTCCCCTGCTGTGTCCTCGCTGTGGGCCCCGCCGTCTCCCGCTCTGTCCCCTGCTGTGTCCTGCTGTGTCTACTGCTGTGTTTGGCTGTGTCCTCGCTGTGTCCCCCGCTGTGTACCCCGCTGTGTCCCACTGTGTTCCCTGCTGTGTCCCGCTGTGTCCACGGCTGTGTCCCCTTTGTGTCCTGCTGATTGCCCCGCTATGTCCCGCTGTGTCTTCGTTTTGTCCCCCGCTGTGTCCCGCTGTGTCCTCGCTGTGTCCCCCGATGTGTCCCACTGTGTCCCCCGCTGTGTTCCACTGTGTCCCGCTGTGTCCCCGCTGTATCGACGCTGTGTCCCGCTGTTTACCACTGTGTCCTCGCTGTGTCCACCGCTGTCTCTCGCTTTGTCCCACGCTGTGTCCCGCTGTGTCCCGCTGTGTCCTTGCTGTGTTCTGCGCTGGGTCCCGCTGTGTCCCCGCTTTGTCCCCCGCTGTGTCCCACTGTGTCCCGCTGTGTACCCTGTTGTGTCCCGCTATGTTCCCGCAGTGTCCCCGCTGTGTCCCGCTGTGTCCCGCTGTGTCCCGGGGTGTCCCGCTTTGTCCCCCGCTGTGACCCCCAGTGAGAACCCGCTGTGTCCCCGCTGTGTCCAACTGTGTCCTCACTGTGTCCCCCGCTGTGTCCCACTGTGACCCCCGCTGTATCCCGCTGTGTCCTCACTGTGTTCCGCACTGAGTCCCGCTGTGTACACCTCTGTGTTCCCCTCTGTGTCCCGCTGAGTCCCCCGCTGTGTCCCGCTTATACCACTGTGTACTGCTGTGGTCACCTACTAAATACCACTGTGACCCCGCTGTGATCCACCTGTGTCACACGCTGAAGTCCCGCTGTGTCCCCAGCTGTGTCCCCCGATAGAGTCCTGCTTGAGACATACATTTGGCCCCCC
>NW_012310272.1:0-2416 GCF_000151885.1 Dipodomys ordii | reverse complement strand
AGAGCGGGACACAGCGGGACACAGCGGGGAACACAGCGAGGACACAGCGGGACACAGCGTCGATACAACGGGGATACAGCGTTACACAGCGTGGTACACATATGTGGACATAACGGGACACAGTGGGGGCACAGCGGGACACAGGGGGACACAGTGGGACACAGCGAGGACAAATCGTGAGACAAAGCGGGGGACAGAGCGGGAGACAGCGGGGGACACATCGAGGACAGAGCAGGACACAGCAGGACACAGCAGGGACAGAGCGGGACACAGCGGGACACAGCGGGGGACACAGAGAGGACACAGCGGGACACAGCGGGGGACACAGCGAGGACACAGAGGGACACAGCGGGGGACCTAGCGAGGACACAGCGGGATACAGCGGGGTACCCAGCGAGGACACAGCGGGACACAGCGGGGGACACAGCGGGACACAGCGGAGGACCCAGCGAGGACATAGCGGGACACAGCGGGGGACACAGCGAGGACACAGCGGGGGACACAGCGGGGGACACTGCGGGACACAGTGGGGAACACTGCGAGGACACAGCGGGACCCAGTGGGACACAGCGAGGACAAATCGTGAGACTTAGCGGGGGACAGAGCGGGAGACAGAGGGGGACACAGCGAGGACACAGCAGGACAGAGCGGGACACAGCAGGGACAGAGGGGGACACAGCGGGACACAGCGAGGGACACAGCGGGACACATTGGGGGCCCCAGCGAGGACACAGCGGGACACAGCAGGGAACAAAGCGAGGACACAGCGGGGGACACAGCGGGGGACACTGCGGGACACAGCCGTGAACACAGCGAGGACACAGCGGGACACAGCGGGATATAGCGTCGATACTGCGGGGACACAGCGTTACACAGCGTGGTACACAGCTGTGGACACAACGGGACACAGTGGGGGCACAGCGGGACACAGCGGAACACAGTGGGACACAGCGGGGACAAAGCGTGAGACACAGCGGGGGACAGAGCGGGAGACAGCGGGGGACACAGCGAGGACACAGCGGGACACAGCCGGGGAAACAGGGACACAGCGGTGGACACAGGGGGAGAGAGCGGGACACCACGGGACAGCGCAGGACACAGCGGGGACAAGGGGGAGACAGAGCGTGACACAGCGAGGACACAGCGGGACACAGCGGGGGACACAGCGGGACACAGCGGGGAACACAGCGGGACAAAGCAGGGTACACAGCAGGGGACACAGCGGGACACAGCGGGGTACCCAGCGGGAAACAGCGGGTGGCCCAGCAAGGACACAGCAGGACACAGCGGGGGACACAGACAGGAAAACAGCAGGGGACACACCGGGGGACACAGCGAGACACAGCAGGGAACACAGCGAGGACACAGCGGGACCCAGCGGGACACAGCGTCGATACAGCAGGGATACAGCGTTACACAGCGTGGTACACATCTGTGGACCCAGCGGGACACAGTGGGGGCACAGCGGGACACAGCGTGACACAGTGGGACACAGCGAGGACAAATCATGAGACACAGAGGGGACAGAGCGGGAGACAGCAGGGGACACAGCGAGGACACAGCGGGGGACACAGCGGGGGTCACAGCGGGACACAGCGGGGGACTCAGCGGGACACAGCGAGACACAGCGGGGGACACAGGGAGGACACAGCGGGACCCAGCGAGACACAGCGTCGATACATCGCGGACACAGCGGGACACAGCGGGGAAACAGAGGGGACTCAGGGGGGGACACAGAGGAACAAAGGTGGTCACAGTGGGACAC
The DNA here is from genome assembly GCF_000151885.1 of Dipodomys ordii. Taxonomy (NCBI): domain Eukaryota; kingdom Metazoa; phylum Chordata; class Mammalia; order Rodentia; family Heteromyidae; genus Dipodomys; species Dipodomys ordii. The sequence goes on along the minus strand of NW_012310272.1, from coordinate 651 downwards.
AGCGGGGACACAGCAGGGACACAGCGGCGGACACAGCCGGACACAGTGGGACACAGCGGGGACACAGCGGGACACAGCGGGGACACAGCGAGGACACAGCGCGGGACACTTCGAGACACAGCGGGGCATACAGTGGGGGACAAAGCGGGACACAGCGGGGAACACAGCGAGGACCCAGCGGGACCCACAAGTACACATCGTCGATACAGCGGGGGACATAGCGGGACACAGAGGGACAGAGCGGAGGACAGTGTGGAACACAGCGAGGGACACAGGGAGGACACAGCGGGGACTCAGCGGGGGACACAGCGGGGGACAAAGCGGGACACCATGGAACACAGCGGGACACAGCGGGAGAGAGCGGGGACACTGCGGGGACACAGCGGGGAACACAGCAGGACACAGCTGGACACAACGGAGTACACAGCGGGACACAGCGGACACACAGTGGGGACACAGCGGGGACACAGCGGGACATAGCGGGGGACAGAGCGGGACACATCGGGGGAGACAGGGAGGACACAGCGGGACACAGCGGGGGACACAGCGGGACACAGCATGGAACACAGCGAGGACACAGCGGGACCAGGCGGGACACAGCGTCGATACAGCAGGATACAGTGTACACAGCGTGTATACATCTGTGGACCC
>NW_012310271.1:0-2416 GCF_000151885.1 Dipodomys ordii | reverse complement strand
TCTCACTGTGTCCCACGCTCTGTCCCACACTGTGTTCTGCTGAGTCCCCCGCTGTGTCACGCTGTGTCCCCCGCTGTGTCCCGCTGTGTCTACTGCTTTGTCCCTGCTGTGTCCCGATGTGTCCTCGCTGTGTCCCACGCTGTGTTCTGCTGTGTCCTCGCTGTGTCCCTTTGTGTGCCCAGGTGTGTACCCCGCTGTGTCCCGCTGTGTCCCTGCTGTATCGACGCTGTTTCCCGCTGGGTCCCGCTGTGTCCTCGCTGTGTTCCCAGCTGTGTCCCACTGTGTACCCCTCTGTGTCCCCCTCTGTGTCCCGCTCTGTCCCGGGCTGTATCCTGCTGTGTCCAGCTGTGTCCTTCTGTGTACTGCTGTGTCCCCCGCTGAGTCCCACTGTATCCCCGCTGTGTCCCGCTCTGTCCCACCTGTGTCCCCCGCTGTGTCTGGGTGTGTCCCGCTGTGTCCCCCACTTTGTCCCCCGCTGTGTCCCGCTGTGTCCCCCACTGTGTCCCGCTGTGTCCACTGCAGTGTCCCCATTGTGTCCTGCTGTTTCCCTGCTATGTCCTGCTGTGTCCTCTCTGTGTCCCCAGCTGTGTCCCCACTGTGTCCCCGCTGTGTCCCGCTGTGTCCTGCTGTAACCCCCACTGTGTCCCCCGCTGTGTCCCCACTGTGTCCCCGCTCTGTCCCGCTGGGTACCCTGCTCTGTCCCCGCTGTGTTCCGCTGTGTCCCGCTTAGTCCCGCTGTGTCCTCGCTGTATCCCCCGCTCGGTCCTGCTGTGTCCTGCTGTGTCCCCCGCGTTGTCCCGCTGTGTCCCCGCAGTGTCCCCGCTGTGTCCCACTCTGTCCCGTGGTGTCCCACTTTGTCCCCCGCTGTGTCCCCCGCTGAGGTCCCTCTGTGTACCCACTATGTCCCGCTGTGTCCTCGCTGTGTTTCCTTGCTCTGTCCCGCTGTGTCCGCGCTTTGTCCTCCGCTGTGTCCCACTGTGTCCCGCTTTGTCCCGTGGTGTCCGGCTTTGTCCCCCACAGTGTCCCCCGCTGTGTCCCCTGGTGAGTCCCCGCTTTGTCCCGCTGTGTCCTCCCTGTGTCCCCCGCTGAATCACGCTGTGTCTACTGCTGTGTCCCTGCTGTGTCCCGCTGTGTCCCGCTGTGTCCCGCTGTGTCCTCGCTGTGTCCCACGCTGTGTTCCGCTGTGTCCTCGCTGTGTCCCCCGATGTGTCCCTTTGTGTCCCCAGGTGTGTACCTGCTGTGTCCCGCTGTGTCCCCGCTGTATCGACGCTGTGTCCCGCTGTGTCCTGCTGTGTCCTCGCTGTGTTCCCCGCTGTGTCCCGCTGTGTACCCCTCTGTGTCCCCCTCTGTGTCCCGCTGTGTCCCCTGCTGTGTCCTGCTGTGTCCCGCTGTGTTCGGCTGTGAACTGCTGTGTCCCCCGCTGTGTCTCGCTGTGTCCCGCTGTGTCCCCCGCTTGTCCCGCTGTGTCTACTGTTGTGTCCCTGCTGTGTCCCGCTGTGTTCCGCTGTGAACCGCTGTGTCCCGCTGTATCCTCGCTGTGTCCCACGCTGTGTTCCTCTGTGTCCTCGCTATGTCCCCCGATGTGTCCCTTTGTGTCCCCAGCTGTGTAACCCGCTGTGTCCCGCTGTGTCCCCGCTGTGTCCTCGCTGTGTTCCCCGCTGTGTCCCGCTGTGTATCCCTCTGTGTCCCCCTCTGTGTCCCGTTGTGTCTCCCGCTGTGTCCCTCTGTGTCCCGCTGTGTCCCGCTGTGTCCCGCTTAGTCCCGCTGTGTCCTTGCTGTATCCCCCGCTCGGTCCTGCTGTGTCCCGCTGTGTCCCCCGCTTTGTCCCGCTGTGTCTCCGCAGTGTCCCCGCTGTGTCCAACTCTGTCCCGTGGTGTCCCACTTTGTCCCCCGCTGTGTCCCCCGCTGAGTCCCCTCTGTGAACCCACTATGTCCCGCTGTGTCCTCACTGGGTCCCCCGCTGTCTACCGCTTTGTCTCCCGTTTGTCCCGCTGTGTCTACTGCTGTGTCCCTGCTGTGTCCTGCTGTGTTCCGCTGTGTCCCGCTGTGTCCCGCTGTGTCCTCGCTGTGTCCCACTCTGTGTTCCGCTGTGTCCTCGCTATGTCCCCCGATGTGTCCCTTTGTGACCCCAGCTGTGTAACCCGCTATGTCTCTCTGTGTCACCGCTGTGTCCTTGCTGTGTTTCCCGCTGTGTCCAGCTGTGTACCCCTCTGTGTCCCCTCTCTGTCCCGCTGTGTCTCCCATTGTGTCCCGCTGTGTCCCTCTGTGTACTGCTGTGTCCCCCGCTGAGTCCCGCTGTGTCCCCGCTGTGTCCCTATGTGTCCCACCTGAATCCCCCGCTGTGTCCAGCTGTGTCCCGCTGTGTCCCTCGCTGTGTCCCCCGCTTTTTCCCACTGTGTCCCCCCCTGTGTCCCGC
>NW_012310270.1:0-2416 GCF_000151885.1 Dipodomys ordii | reverse complement strand
CCTCACTGTGTCCCCCGCTGTGTCCCGCTGTGTCCCCCGCTGTGTCTTCCCCTGTGTCCCGCTGTGTCCCCTGCTGTGTCCCCAGCTGTGTCCTGCTGTGTCCCCGCAGTGTCCCCGCTGTGTTCTGATGTGTACCACTGTGTCCCGTGGTGTCCCGCTTTGTCCCCCGCTGTGTCCCCCGCTGAGTCCCGTCTGTGTCCCCGCTGTGTCCCGCTGTGTCCCCCGCTGTGTCCAGCTGTGTCCCCTGCTGTGTACCCGCTGTGTCCCGATGTGTCCCGCTGTGTCCCACTGTGTCCCGCTGTGACCCTGCTGAGTCCCGCTGTGTCCCCGCTGTGTCCCGCTTTGTGGTCGCTGTGTCCCCAGGTGTGCCCCACTTTGTCCCCCGCTGTGTCCCGCTGTGTCCCTGCTGTGTCCCGCTGTGTCCCGCTGTGTCCCCCGCTGTGTCCCCGCTGTGTGCCCGCTGTGTACTGCTGTGTACCCCGCTGTGTCCAGCGGTGTCACCGCTGTGTCCCGCTGTGTCCTTTCTGTGTCCCCCGCTGTCCCCTGCTGTGTCCCCCGCTGTGTCCCGCTGTGTCCCACTATGTCCTCCGCTTTGTCCCGCTGTTTCCCCGCAGTGTCCCCGCTGTGTCCCGTTGTGTCACACTGTGTCCCGTGGTGTTCCGCTTTGTCCCCTGCTGTGTCCCCCGCTGAGTCCCGCTTTGTCCCCGTTGTGTCCCGCTGTGTCCCCCCCTCTAGTCCCCGCTGTGTCCCGCTGTGTCTCCCTCTGTGTCCCGCTGTGTCCTGCTGTGTCCCCCGCTGTGTCCCACTGTATCCCGCTGTATTCCATGGTGTCCCGTTTGTCCCCCGCTGTGTCCCCCGCTGAGTCCCCGCTTTGTCCCCGCTGTGCCCCGCTGTGTCCGGCTGTGTCCCGCTGTATCCCGCTATGTCCCCCACTGTGTCCCGTTGTGTCCCCAGCTATGTACCCCACTGTGTCCTGCTGTGTCCCCGCTTTATCGACGCTGTGTCCTGCTGGGTCCCGCTGTGTACTATCTGTGTTCCCCGCTGTGTCCCGCTGTGTCCCCAGCTGTGTCCCTCGCTGTGTCCCGCTGTGTACCCCGCTGTGTCCCTGCTGTGCCCCGCTGTGTCCCGCTGTGTACTGCTGTGTCCCCTGCTGAGTCCCGCTGTGTCCCCTCATGTCCCAATGTGTCCTCACTGTGTCCCCCGCTGTATCCCGCTGTGTCCCTCCCGTGTCCCCGACTGTGTCCCACTTTGTCCCTCTGTGTCCCCTGCTGTGTCCCCTGCTCTGTCCCACTGTGTCCCCCGCTGTGTACCTGCTGTGTCCCCGCTGTCTGCCGCTGTGTCCCTCTGTGTCCCCTGCTGTGTCCCCTGCTATGTCCCACTGTGTCCCCCGTTGTGTCCCGCTGTGTCCCGCTGTATACTGCCGTGTCCCCCGCTAATTCCCGCTGTGTCCCCGCTGTGTCCCAATGTGTCCTCGCTGTGTCCCCCGCTGTGTCCCGCTGTGTCCCCACTGTGTCCCCCGCTGTGTCCCGCTGTGTCCACTGCTGTGTACCCGCTGTGTCCCGCTGTGTCCAGCGCTGTGTCCCGCTGTGTCCTGCTGTGTCCCCTGCTTTGTAACGCTGTGTCGTCGCTGTGTCCCCCGCTGTGTCCCGCTGTGTCCTCGCTGTGTCCCCCGTGTGTCCCGCTGTGTACACCGCTGTGCCCGTCTGTCCCGCTGTGTCCCACTCTGTCCCCCGCTGTGTCCCCGGCTTTGTCCCTGCTGTGTCCCGCTGTGTTCCCGCTGGATCGACGCTGTGTCCCGCTGGGTCCCGATGTGTCCTCGCTGTGTTCCCCTCTGTATCCCCCGCTGTGTCCCCCTCTCTGTCCCCCGCTGTGTCCCGCTGTGTCCCCGCTGTATCGACGCTGTGTCCCGCTGGGTCCCGTTGTGTCCTCGCTCTGTTCCCCTCTGTGTCCCGCTGTGTCCCCCTCTCTATCCCCCTTTGTGTCCCGGGGTGTCCCCCGCTGTGTCCCACTGTGTCCCGCACTCTGTCCCCCTCTGTGTCCCGCTGTGTCCCCTGCTGTGTCCCGCTGTGTCCCGCTGTGTCCTCGCTGTATCACACGCTCTGTCCCTCTGTGTCCTCACTGTGTCCCCCGCTGTGTCCCGCTGTGTCCCCTGCTGTGTCCCCCGCTGTGTCCTGCTGTGTCCCTGCTGTGTCCCCCGCTGTGTCCTGCTGTGTCTTCCGTTGTGTCCCGCTGTGTCCCCCGCTGCGTCCCCGCTGTGTCCCCGCTGTGTTCCTCTGTGTCCGTGCTGTGTCCCCCGTTGTGTCCCGCTGTGTCCCCAGCTGTGTTCCCGCTGTGTCCCTACTGTGTCCCGCTCTGTACCCGCTGTGTCCAGCTGTGTCCCCGAAAGTGTCCCGCTGTGCCCCCCACTGTGTCCCAA
>NW_012310269.1:0-2416 GCF_000151885.1 Dipodomys ordii | reverse complement strand
GGGACACAACGGGGCAAAGCGGGGGACACAGCGGGACACAGATGGGGACACAGTGAGGACACAGCGGGATACAGCGGGGGACACAGTGAGGACACAGTGGGACACAGACAGGGAAAAAGCGGGACACAGCGGGGACAGAGCAGTGGACGCAGCGAGACACAGCGGGGAACACAGCCGGACACAGCGGGGGAAACAGTGGGGGATACAGAGGGACACAGTGGGACACAGAGGGGGACACATGGGGAACACAGCGGGACACAGCGGGGACACAGCGGGACTCAGCGGGGGACACCCGCAGTATACAGCAGGACACAGCGGGGACACAGCAGGGACACAGTGGGGGACACAGCGGGACACAGCGGGACACAGCGTGGGACACAGGAAGAACACAGCAGGACACAGCGGGGGACACAGGGAGGACACAGCGGGACCCAGCGGGACCCAGCCTCGATACAGCGAGGACACAGCGGGACACAGCGAGGTACACAGCTGGGGACACAACAGGACACAGCGGGGGACACAGCTAGGACACAGCAGGACACAGCGGGACACAACGGGATACTGCTGGAACATAGCGGGACACAGCGGGGTACACAGCGGGACACAGCGGAACACAGCTGGGGACATAGCGGGGACACAGCGGGACACAGCGAGGGACACAGCGAGGACGCAGCGGGACACAGCGGAACACAGCGGGGGACAAAGCGGGAGACAGCGGGGGACACAGCGTGCACACAGTGGGACACAGCGGCCACACAGAGGGGACTCAGCGGCGGACACAGCGGGGGACAAAGAGGGACACCACGGGACACAGTGAGACACAGCGGGACACAGCGGGACACTGCTTGGACACAGTAGGACAAAGCGGGGGACACAGCAGGACACAGCGGAACAAATCGGGGGACACAGCGGAGACAGAGTATGGCCACAGCGGGACACCTCGGTGACACAGCTGGACACAGCGGGGTACACAGCAGGACACAGCGGGCACACAGCGGGGACACAGTGGGACACAGCGGGGACAGAGCGGGACACAGTCCGACAAAGCAGGACACAGTGGGGGACACAGAGGGACACAGCGGGGGACCCAGCAAGGACACAGCGGGACACAGCGGGGGACACAGCGAGGACACAGCGGGGGACACAGCAGGTGACACAGCGGGACACAGCGGGGAACACAGCGAGGACACAGCGGGACACAGCGGGACACAGCGTCGATACAGAGGGGACTCAGCGGAGGACACAGCGGGGGAAACAGCGGGGACAAAGTGGGACACCACGGGACAGTGTGACACAGCGGGACACAGCGGGGACACTGCGGGGACACAGCAGGACACAGCGGGGGACACAGCGGGGGACAGCAGAGGACAGAGAGGGGACATAGCGGCGACACAGAGGGGACGCAGTTGAGGACACAGCGTGGGACAAAATGGGACACCACGGGACACAGTGTTACACAGCGGGACACAGCGGGGACACTGCGGGACACAGCAAGATAAAGCGGGGGACACAGCGGGACACAGCGGGACACAGCGGGGGACAGCGGGGGACACAGCGGGGACACTGCGGGAACATAGCGGGACACAGCGGGTACAGAGCGGGACACAGCGGGGTCACAGAGTGGTACACAGCGGGACACATCGGGAAACAAAGCGAGGTCACAGCGGGGGACAAAGCGGGACAATACGGAACACAGTGTGACACAGCGGGACACAGCGGGACACAGCGGGGTACACAGAGGGACACAGCGGGCACACAGCGGGGACACAGAGGACACAACGGGACACAGCGGGGACACAGTGGGACACAGCGGGACAAAGCGGCAGACACAGCGGGACACAGCAGGCACACAGCGGGGACACAGCGGGACACATCGGGGACAGAGCGGGACACAGCCGGACACTGCGGGACACCGCAGGGGACACAGCAGGACACAGTTGGGGACCCAGTGCGGACACAGCGGGACACAGCAGGGGACACAGTGAGGACACAACGGGGGACACAGCGGGACACAGTGGGGAACACAGCGAGGACACAGCGGGACACAGCGTCGATACAGCGGGGACACAGCGTTACACAGCGTGGTACACAGCTTTGGACACAACGGGACACAGTGGGGGCACAGCCGGACACAGCGGGACACAGTGGGACAAAGCAGGGACAAAGCATGAGACACAGCGGGGGACAGAGAGGGAGAAAGCAGGGGACACAGCGAGGACACAGCGGGACACAGCGTTGACACAACGGGGACACAGCGGGGGACACAGCGGGACACAGCGGGGGACACAGTGGGACACAGCGGGGGACACTGCGGGACACAGTGTGGGACAGAGCGTGGGACACAGCGAGACACAGCGGGTACAAAGCTGGACACAGCGGGGTACACAGAGGGACACAGCAGGGACACAGCGGGAAA
>NW_012310268.1:0-2416 GCF_000151885.1 Dipodomys ordii | reverse complement strand
TCTTCTGTTTCTTTTGCTTCTGTTTCTTCTTGTTCTGTTTTTTTCTGATTCTACTTCTGCTTCTCCTTCTCCTTCTTCTGCTTCTCCTTCTGCTTCTGCTTCTCCTTCTGCTTCTGCTTCAATTTCCCCTTCTGCTTCTCATTCTGCTTCTGCGTCTTCTGTTTCTTCTGCTTCTCCTGCTTCTGCTTCTCCTGCTTCTCCTAGTTCTCGTGCTGTTTCTCCTTCTGCGTCTCTTTCTGCTTCTGCTTATCCTTTTGCTTCTCCTACTTCTAATCCTTCTCTTTCGCCTTCTCTGCCTTCTTCCTCTGCTTCTCCTGCTTCTTATGCTTCTCCTGCTTCTCTTTCTGCTTCTCCTTCTGCCTCTGCTTCTCCTTCTGCTTCTGCTTCTGCTCTTCTCCTTCTTCTGTTTCTTTTGCTTCTGTTTCTTCTGCTTCTTCGTCTTCTGTTTCTTTTGATTCTACTTTTGTTTCTCTTTCTTCTCCTCTTTCTGCTTCTACATCTGCTTCTTCTGATTCTCCTGCTTCTCCTTCTTGTTCTCCTTCTGCTTCTTTTGCTTAATCTTTTTCTTCTGCTTCTGCTTCTCCTGCTTCTGCTTCTACTGCTTCTCCTTATGCTTCTCCTTATGCTTCTCCTTATGCTGCTGCTTATTCTTCTTCTTCCTCTTCCTCTTCTTCTTCTTCTTCTTCTTCTTCTTCTTCTTCTTCTTCTTCTTCTTCTTCTTCTTCTTCTTCTTCTTCTTCTTCTTCTTCTTCTTCTTCTTCTTCTCTTTCTTCTGATTCTGCTTTTCCTGCTTCTTCTGCTTCTACTGCTTCTCTTTCTGCTTGTGCTTCTCCTTCTGCTTCTCCTTCTGCTTCTCCTATTGCTTCTGCTGCCCTTCCTTCTCCTTCTCCTTCTCCTACTTCTGCTTCTCCTTCTGCTTCTGCTTCTTCTGCTTCTCGTTCTGCATCTTCTTCTGCTTCTGCTTCTCCTGCTGCTGCTTCTCCTGTTTCTGCATTTGTGCTTTTCCTGCTTCTCTTTCTTCTTCTCATTCTTCTGCTTCTCCTTCTGCTTTTCCTATTGCTTCTGCTGCCCTTTCTTCTCCTTCTCCTTCTCCTACTTCTGCTTCTTCTTCTGCTTCTGCTTCTTCTGCTTCTCCTTCTGCATCTTCTTCTGCTTCTGCTTCTCCTTCTGCTCTCTTCTTCTGCTTCTGCTTCTCCTTCTCCTTCTTCTGCTTCTCCTTCTGATTCTCCTTCTGCTTCTACTTCTCCTTCTCGTTCTTCTGCTTTTCCTACTGCTTCTCCTTCTGCTTCTGCTACAACGACTACTGCTTCTGCTTCTTCTGTTTCTTCTGCTTCTACTTCTGCTTTTGATTCTCTTTCTGCTTCTGCTTCTGCTTCTCATTCTGCTTCTCATTCTGCTTCTCCAGATTCTGCTTCTTCTACTTCTCCTGCTTCAGGTTCTGCTTCTGCTTCTTCGGATTCTTATGCTTCTGCTTCTTCTGCTTCCCCTCCTTCTCTTTCTGCTTCTCCTTCTGTTTCTGCTTCACTTTCTGCTTCTCCTTCTGCTTCTGCTACTTCTCCTTCTTCTGTTTCTTCTTCTTCTGCTTCTCCTGCTTCTCGTTCTGCTTCTCTTCGTCTGCTTCTCTTTCTGCTTCTGCTTCTGCTTCTTCTGCTTCTTCTTCTTCTTCTTCTTCTTCTACTCCTTCTGTTTCTGCTTCTTCTGCTTCTCCTGCTTCTCCTTCTGCATCTCCTTCTGCTTGTGCTTGTCCTTATGCTTCTTCTTCTACTTCTGCTTCTCCTTCTCCGTCTGCTACTGCTTCTTCTCCTTTTCCTGCTTCTCCTTCTGCTTCTCCTTCTGTTTCTTCTCCTTCTTGTTCTTCTTCTTTTCCTTCTGCTTCTCCTTCTGCTTCTGCATCTTCAACTTCTTCTGCTACTGCTTCTGCTTCTTCTGTTTCTTCTGCTTCTCCTTCTGCTTCTCCTTCTGCTTTTGCTTCTCATTATGCTTCTGCTTCTCCTTCTAGTACTACTACTTCTCCAAATTCTGCTTCATCAGCTTCTCCTTCTGCTTCAGGTTCTTCTTCTGCTTCTGCGGCTTCTTCTGCTTCTATTTCTGCATCTCCTTCTGTTTCTGCTTCTCCTTCAGCTTCAGCTTCTTCTCCTTCTTCTATTTCTTCTCCTTCTGCTTCTCCCGCTTCTGCTTCTCCTTCTTCTCCTTCAGTTTCTCTTTATGATTATCCTTCTGCTTCTCCTTCTACTCCTACTGCTGCTTCTCCTTATAATTATGTTTCTCCTTCTGCAACTTCTTCTGTTTCAATTTCACCTTCTTCTGCTTTTCATTCTGATTCAGCTTCTTCTGCTTCTGCTTCTCCTGCTTCTCCTTCTGGATCAAGTTCAGCTTCAGCATTTTCTGCTTCTTCTCCATCTCCTTCTCCTGCTTC
>NW_012310267.1:0-2416 GCF_000151885.1 Dipodomys ordii | reverse complement strand
CGGGGAACACAGCGAGGACACAGCGTGGACACAGCGGGACACAGCGTCGATACAGCGGGCACACAGAGTTACACAGCGTGGTACACAGCAGAGGAAACAGTGGGACACAGTGGGCTACCCAGTGAGGACACAGCGGGAACAACAGGGGACACAACGAGGACACAGCGGGGGACACAGCGGGGGACACAGCGGGACACAGTGGGGAACACAGCAAGGACACAGCGGGACACAGCGGGACACAGCATCGATACAGCGGGGACGCAGCGTTACACAGCGTGGTACACACTGTGGACACAACGGGACACAGTGGGGGCACAGCCGGACACAGCAGGACACAGTGGGACACAGCGGGGACAAAGCGTGAGACACAGCAGGGGCAGAGAGGGAGACAGCAGGGGACATAGCGAGGAAACAGCGGGACACAGCGGTGACACAGCGGGGACTCAGCGGGGGACACAGTGGGACACAGCGGGGGACACAGCGGGACACAGCGGGGGACACTGCGGGACACAGTGTGGGACAGAGCATGGGACACAGCGAGACACAGCGGGGACAAAGCTGGACACAGCGGGGTACACAGAGGGACACAGCAGGGACAAAGCGTGAGACACAGCGGGGGACAGAAGGGAGACAGCAGGGGACACAGCGAGGAAACAGCGGGACACAGCGGTGATTCAGCGGGTACTCAGGGGGGGACACAGCGGGACACAGAGGGGGACGCAGCGGGACATAGCGGGGACACAGCGTCGATACAGCGGGGACACAGCGAGACACAGCGGGAAACACAGGAAGGAAACAGCGGGACCCAGTGGGACACAGAGTCGATAGAGCGGGACACAACGGGGTAAACAGCTAGGGACACAACGGGACACAGCGGGGGACACAGCGAGGACACAGCGGGACACAGCGGGGGAAACAGCGGGACACAGCGGTAGACAAAGGGGGACAGAGCGGGGGACACAGCGGGACACAGCGGTGGACAGAGCGGTACACAGCGGTGGACACAGCGAGGACACAGCGGGACCCAGCGGGACACAGCGTCGATACAGCGGGGACAGAGTGGGCCACAGCGGGACACAGCAGGAACAAAGCAGTAGGCACAGCAGGACACAGCAGGGGACACAGCGGGACACAGCCGGGGAAACAGGGAGGACAGAGCGGGACACAGCGGGGACACAGCGGGGACTCAGCGGGGGACACAGCGAGGGACAAAGCGGGACACCACGGGACACAGCGGGACACAGCGGGGACACAGCGGGACAGAGCGGGGACACAGTGGGACACAGCGGTGGACACAGCGGGACACAGCGGTGGACACAGCAAGGACACAGTGGGACCCAGCGGGACACAGTGTCGATACAGCGAGGATAGAGTGGGCCACAGCGGGGTACACAGCTGGGGACACAACGGGGCACATCGGAGGACACAGGAAGGACTCAGCAGAACACAGCATGGGACACAGTGAGGACACAGGGGGACACAGCGGGACACAGTGGGACACAGCATGAACACAGCAGTAGACACAGCGGGAAACAGCAGGGGACACAGCGGGACACAGCAGGGGACACAGAGAGGACAGAGCGCGACACAGCGGGGACACAGCGGGGACTCAGCGGGGGACACAGCGGGGGACAAAGCGGAACACCACGGGACACAGCAGGAAACAGCGGTGACCCTGCGGGGACACAGCGGGACACAACGGGGGACACAGCAAGGACACAGCGGGACACAGCAGGGGACACAGCGAGGACACAGTGGGGGACACAGCTGGGGACACTGCGAGACACAGCGGGGAACACAGCGAGGACACAGCGGGACCCAGCGGGACACAGCGTCGATACAGCGGGGACACAGCGTTACACAGCGTGGTACACAGCTGTGGACACAACGGGACACAGTGGGGTCACAGCGGGACACAGCAGAACACAGTGGGACACAGCGGGGACAAAGCGTGAGACACAGAGGGGGACAGAGCGGAAGACAGCGGGGGAAACAGCGAGGACACAGCGGGACACAGCAGGGGGCACAGCGGGACACAGCGGTGGACACAGCGGGACAGAGCGGGGGACACAGCGGGACATAGCGATGGACAAAGCGGGACACAGCGGTGGACACAGCGAGGACACAGCAGAACCCAGCGGGACACAGGGTAGATACAGCGGGGACAGAGTGGGCCACAGCGGGGTACACAGTTGGGGACACAACGGAGCACATCGAGGACATAGCAAGGACTCAGCGGAACACAGCGTGGGACACAGTGAGGACACAGGGGGACACAGCGGGACACAGCGGGACAGAGCAGGGAACACATCAGTAGACACAGCGGGACTCAGCCGGGGACTCATTTGGGACACAGCGGGGACTCAGTGGGGACTCAGCGGTACTCAGTGGGGAACACAGCAGTACACAGCGGGAC
>NW_012310266.1:0-2416 GCF_000151885.1 Dipodomys ordii | reverse complement strand
TGTCCCTCTATGTACCCCGCTGTGTATAGCTTTGTCTCTGATGTGTCTCGCTGTGTCTCACGCTCTGTCCCCCGCTGTGTCCCGCTTTGTACCCCACTCTGTCCCGCTGTGTCCCGCTGTGTCCCCGCAGGGTCACCGCTGTTTCGCGCTGTGTCCCGCTGTGTCAGTGGTGTCCCGCTTTGTCCCCCGCTGTGTCCCCTGCTGTGTCCCCCGCTGTGTCCCGCTGTGTCCCCGCAGGGTCACCGCTGTTTCCCGCTGTGTCCCGTTGTGGCCCGCTTTGTCCCCCGCTGTGTCCCCCGCTGAGTCCCCGCTGTGTCCCCGCTGTGTCGCGCTCTGTCCTCCCTGTGTCCCCCGCTTTGTCCCGCTGTGTCCCCTGCTGTTTCCCGCTGTGTCTACTGCTGTGTTCCTGCTGTGTCCCGCTGTGTCCCCCTGTGTCCTCACTGTGTCCCACGCTGTGTTCCGCTGAGTCCTTGCTGTGTCCCCGGATGTGCCCCGTTGTGTCCCCAGCTGTGTACCCCGCTGTGGCCCACTCTGTCCCTGCTGTATCGACGCTGTGTCCCGCTGTGTCCCGCTGTGTCCTCGCTGTGTCCACCGCTGTGTCCCGCTGTGTCCACCGCTGTGTCCCGCTGTGTCCCCGCTCTGTCCCGCTGTGTCCACCGCTGTGTCCCGCTGTTTCCCCCGCTGTGTCCCGCTGTTTCCCCCGCTGTGTCCCGCTGTATCCTCGCTGTGTCCCCCGCTGTCTCCCGCTCTGTCCCCCGCTGTGTCTCACGCTTTGTCCCCGCTGTGTTCCACTGTTCCGCTCTGTCCCGCTGTGCCCCCACTGTGTCCCGTTGTGTCCACAGCTGTGTACCACGCTGTGTTACGCTGTGTCCCCGCAGTATCGACGCTGTGTCCCGCTGGGTCCCGCTGGGTCCTCGCTGTGTTCACGGCTGTGTCCCGCAGTGTCCCCCGCTGTGTCCCCCGCTGTGTCCTCGCTGTGTTCCCCGCTGTGTCCCGCTGTGTCTTCGCTGGGTCCCCCACTGTGTCCCGCTGTGTCCCTCGCTGTGTCCCACTGTGTCCCGCTCTGTCCCTGCTGTGTCCCACTGTGACATGCTGTGTCCTCGCTGTGTCCCCCGCTGTCTCCCGCTCTGTCCCCCGCTACGTCTCACGATTTGTCCTCGCTGTGTCCCACTGTGTCCCGCTCTGCCCCAACTGTGTCCCGTTGTGCCCACAGATGTGAACCACGCTGTGTAACGCTGTATCCCCGCTGTATCGACGCTGTGTCCCTCTGGGTCCCGCTGTGTCCTCGCTGTGTTCCCCGCTGTGTCCGGCAATGTCCCCCGCTGTGTCCCCCGCTGTTTCCTCGCTGTATCCCACACTGTGTCCCGCTGTGTCCTCGCTGGGTCCTCCGCTGTGTCCCCCGCTGTGTCCCGCTGTGTCCCGCTCTGTCCCGCTCTGTCCCTGCTGTGTCCCGCTGTGTACTGCTGTGTCCTCGCTCTGTCCCCCGCTGTCTCCCGCTCTGTCCCCCGCTGTGTCTAACGATTTGTCCTCGCTGTGTCCCACTGTGTCCCGCTCTGTCCCGCTGTGCCCCCACTGTGTCCCCTTGTGTCCACAGATTTGTACCACACTCTGTAACGCTGTATCCCCGCTGTATCGACGCTGTGTATCGCTGGGTCCCGCTGGGTCCTCGCCGTGTTCCCTGCTGTGTCCCGCTGTGTCCTCGCTGTGTCCCCCGCTGTCTCCCGCTCTGTACCCCGCTTCGTCTCACGATTTGTCCTCGCTGTGTCCCACTGTGTCCCGCTGTGTCCCGCTGTGCCCCCACTGTGTCCCCTTGTGTCCACAGATTTGTACCACACTGTGTAACGCTGTATCCCCGCTGTATCGACGCTGTGTCCCGCTGGGTCCCGCAATGTCCTTGCCGTGTTCCCTGCTGTGTCCCGCTGTGTCCTGCAGTGTCCTCGCTGTGTCCCCCGCTGTCTCCGGCTCTGTCCCCCACTTCGTCTCCCGATTTGTCCTCGCTGTGGCCCCACTGTGTCCCGTTGTGTCCACAGATGTGTACCACGCTGTGTAAGGCTGTATCCCAGCTGTATCGACACTGTGTCCCGCTTGGTCCCGCTGGGTCCTCGCTGGGTCCACCGCTGTGTCCCGCTGTTTCCACCGCTGTGTCCCGCTGTGTCCCCCAATCTCTCCCACTGTGTCCACCGCTGTGTCCCGCTGTTTCCCCCGCTGTGTCCTGCTGTGTCCTCGCTATGTCCCCCGCTGTCTCCCGCTCTGTCCCCCACTGTGTCTCATGATTTGTCCTCGCTGTGTCCCACTGTGTCCCGCTGTGTCCCGCTGTGCCCCCACTGTGTCCCGTTATGTCCACATATGTGTACCACGCTGTGTAACGCTGTATTCTCCGCTGTATCGACACTGTGTCCCGCTGTGTCCTTCGCTG
>NW_012310265.1:0-2416 GCF_000151885.1 Dipodomys ordii | reverse complement strand
TGTGTCCTCACTGTGTCCCACGCTGTGTTCCGCTGAGTCCTTGCTGTGTCCCCCGATGTGCCCCGTTGTGTCCCCAGCTGTGTACCCCGCTGTGGCCCACTCTGTCCCCGCTGTATCGACGCTGTGTCCCGCTGGGTCCCGCTGTGTCCTCGCTGTGTCCACCGCTGTGTCCCGCTGTGTCCACCGCTGTGTCCTCGCTGAGTCCCCTACTGTCTCCCTCTCTGTCCCCCGCTGTGTCTCACGCTTTGTCCCCGCTGTGTCCCACTGTGTACCGCTGTGTCCGGCTGTGCCCCCACTGTGTCCCGTCGTGTCCACAGCTGTGTACCACGCTGTGTACCACGCTGTGTATCGCTGTGTCCCCGCTGTATCGACGCTGTGTCCCGCTGTGTCCCGCTGTGTCCTCGCTGTTTTCCCCGCTGTGTCCCGCTGTGTCCACCACTGTGTCCCCAGCTGTGTCCTCGCTCTGTCCTTGCTGTGTCCTGCTGTGTCCTCACTGGGACCACCACTGTGTGTCGCTGTGTCCACCGCTGTGTCCCGCTGTGTCCAGCTGTGTCCCGCTTTGTCCCCGCTGTGTCCCGCTGTGTCCCGCTGTGTCCCGCTGTGTCCCGCTGTGTCCCCGCTGTGTGCCCGCTCTGTCCCGCTGTGTATCCCGCTGTGTCCAGTTGTGTCACCGCTGTGTCTCGCTGTGGCCACTCTCTGTCTCCGCTGTCCCCCGCTGGGTCCCCCGCTGTGTCCCGCAGTGTCCCCGCTGTGTCCCGCTGTGTAACACTGTGTCCCGTGGTGTCCCACTTTGTCCCACGCTGTGTCCCCCGGTGAGTCCCCTGTGTGTCGCCGCTGTGTCCCCCTGTGTCCTCGCTGTGTCCCCCGCTGTCTCCCGCTTTGTCCCTCGCTGTGTTCCGCTGTGTCCCACTGTGTCCCCGCTGTGTCCCCAGCTGCGTCCCGCTGTGTCCCGCTGTGTCCCTGCTATATCGACGCTGTCTCCTGCTGGGTCCCGCTTTGTCCTCGATGTGTTCCCCGCTGTGTCCCGCTGTGTCCCCAGCTGTGTCTCCCGCTGTGTTCCGCAGTTTCCTCGCTGGGTCCCCTGCTGTGTCCCGCTGTGACACCCGCTGTGTTCCGCTTTGTCCCGCTATGTCCCGCTGTGTCCCCGCTGTGTGCCCGCTGTGTCCACTTGTGTAATCTGTTTTGTCCAGCTGTGTCACCGTTGTGTCTCGCTTTGGCCCCTCTCTGTCTCCTCTGTCCCCCGCTGTGTCCCCCGCTGTGTCCCGCTGTGTCCCGCTGTGTCCCCCGCTTTGTCCCGCTGAGTCCCATCTGTGTCGCCGCTGTGTCCCGCTGTGTCCTCGCTGTGTCCCCGGCTGTCTGCCACTTTGTCCCCGCTGTGTCCCTAGCTGTGTCCCGCTGTGTCCCGCTGTGTCCCCCGCTTTGTCCCGCTGGGTCCCATCTGTGTCGCCGCTGTGTCCCACTATGTTCCCGCAGTGTCCCCGCTGTGTCCCGCTGTGTCCCGCTGTGTCCTCGCTGTGTCCCCCGAGTGTCCCGTTGTGTCCCCAGCTGTGCACCCCGCTGTGTCCCGCTGTGTCCCCGCTGTAACGGTGCTGGGTCCCGCTGGGTCCCGCTATGTCCTCCCTGTGTTCCCCGCTGTGTCCCGCTGTGTCCCCCGCTGTGTCCCGCTGTGTCTCACTGTGTCCCGCTGTGTCCTCGCTGTGTTCTCCGCTGTATCCCGAAGTGTCCCCCGCTGAGTCCCCGCTGTGTCCCTGCTGTGTCCCAATGTGTCCTCGCTGTGTCCCCCGCTGTGTCCCGCTGTGTCCAACCCTGTGTCCCCCGCTGTGTCCCGCTGTGTCCTCGCTGTGTCCCCCACTGTGTCCCGCTGTCTCCCCTGCTGTGTCCCGCTGTGTCCCGCTGTGTCCCCGCTGGCCGCCGGTGTGTCACCGCTGTCCTCCGCTGTTTCCTCCCACTATGTCCTCGCTGTGTCACACTGTGTCCCTGCTGTGTCTCCGCTGTGTCCCGCTGTGTCCCTGGTGTGTACTCGCTGTGTAACCGCTGAGTCCCTCTGTGTCCCCTCTGTGTCCTGCTGTGTCCCCTGCTGTGTCCCCGCTGTGTCCCGCTGTGTCCTCCTGTGTCTTGCTGTGTCCTCGCTGTGTCCCGCCTTGTCCCCCACTGTGTCCCTGCTGTGTCCCTTTGTGTCCCGCTGTGTCCCGCTGTGTACCCTGCAAAATCCTGCTGTGTCACCCGAAGTGTCCCGCTGTGTCCCACTCTGTCCCTCTGTGTCCCACTGTGTCCCCGCTGTCCCCTGTTGTATCCCGCTGTGTCTCGCTATGTCCCGCTGTTTCCCGCTTTGTCCCACTGTGTCACCCGCTGTATCCCCCACTATGTCTCGCTGTGTGCCCGACTGTATCCCCGCTATATCTCACTGTTTCCCGCT
>NW_012310264.1:0-2416 GCF_000151885.1 Dipodomys ordii | reverse complement strand
AGCAGGAGAAGCAGCAGAAGAAGCAGCAGCAGGAGAAGCAGAAGCAGAAGCCGAAGAAGCAGAAGCAGAACCTGAAGCAGAAGGAGAAGCAGGAGAAGCAGAAGAACCAGAATCTGGAGAAGCAGAAGGAGAAACAAAGCAGAAAGAGAAGCAAAAGCAGAAGGAGAAGCAGAAGGAGAACAGAAGAAACAGAAGAAGCAGAGGCAGTAGCAGAAGAAGTAGAAGATGCAGAAGCATAAGGAGAAGCAGAAGAAGGAGCAGGAGAAGGAAAAGCAGCAGGAGAAGCAGAAAGAGGAAAAGAAGGAGAAGCAGGAGGTGGAGAATCAGGAGAAGCAGAAGCAGAAGAAACAGGAGAAGGACAAGAAGCAGAAGCAGAAGGAGAAGCAGAAACAGAAGGAGAAGCAGAGAGAGAAGGAGGGGAAGCAGAAGAAGCAGAAGCAGTAGAAGCAGAAGCATAAGAATCCGAAGAAGCAGAAGCAGAACCTGAAGCAGAAGGAGAAGCAGGGGAAGCAGAAGAAGCAGAATCTGGAGAAGCAGAATGAGAAGCTGAAGGAGAAGCAGAAGCGGAAAGAGAATCAAAAGCAGAAGGAGGAGCAGAAGAAACAAAAGAACCAGTAGCAGTTGCAGCAGAAGCAGAAGGAGAAGCAGAAGGAAAAGCAGAAGAACGAGAAGGAGAAGGAGAAACAGAAGGAGAAGCAGAAGGAGAATCAGAAGGAGAAGCAGAAGAAGCAGAAGGAGAAGCAGAAACAGAAGAATAAGCATAAGGACAAGCACAAGCAGAAGGAGATGCAGAAGGAGAAGCAGGAGAAGCAGAAGAAGCAGAAGCAGAAGAAGAAGTAGAAGGAGGAGAAAGAGAAGGAAGAGCAGCAGAAGCAATAGGAGAAGCAGAAGCAGAAGCAGAAGCAGAATGAGTAGCAGAAAGAGAAACAGTAGAACCAGAAGAAGCAGGAAAAGCAGAAGCAGAAGAAAGAGAAGAAGAAGAAGAAGAAGAAGAAGAAGAAGAAGAAGAAGAAGAAGAAGAAGAAGAAGAAGAAGAAGAAGAAGAAGACGAAGGAGAAGGAGAAGCATATGGAGAAGCAGTAGAAGCAGAAGAAGCAGAAGCAGGAGAAGCAGAAGCAGAAGAAAAGTAATAAGAATAAGAAGCAGAATCATTAGAAGAAGGAGAAGGAGCAACAGAAAGAGAAGCAGAAGGAGAATCAGAAGGAGAAGCAGAAGAAGGAGAAGCAGAAGCAGAAGAAGCAGCAGAAGGAGAAGCAGAAGCAGCAGAAGATGCAGAAGGAGAAGCAGGAGAAGCAGAAGAAGCAGAAGCAGAAGGAGAAGCAGAAGTAGGAGAAGAAGAAGGAGAAGGAAGGGCAGCAGAAGCAATAGGAGAAGCATTAGGAGAAGCAGAAGCAGAATGAGAAGCAGAAAGAGAAGCAGTAGAAGCAGAAGAAGCAGGAAAATCATAAGCAGAAGAAAGAGAAGGAGAAGAAGAAGAAGAAGAAGAAGAAGAAGAAGAAGAAGAAGAAGAAGAAGAAGAAGAAGAAGAAGAAGAAGAAGAAGGAGAAGGAGAAGCATAAGGAGAAGCATAAGGAGAAGCAGTAGAAGCAGAAGAAGGAGAAGCAGGAGAAGCCGAAACAGAAGAAAAAGAATTAGCAAAAGAAGCAGAAGCAGAAGCAGCGGGAGAAGCAAAACAAAAGAAGAAGCAGAAGAAACAGAAGAAGCAGAGGAAGTACCAGAAGAAGCAGAATATGCAGAAGCAGAAGGAGAAGCAGAAGGAAAAGCAGAAGAACGAGAAGGAGAAGGAGAAGGAGAAACAGGAGAAGCAGAAAGAGAAGCAGAAGAAGGAGCAGGAGAAGGAAAATCAGCAGGAGAAGCAACAAGAGCAGCAGAAGGAGAAGCAGGAGATGCAGAAACAGGAGAAGCAGAAGCAGAAGAAGCATAAGGACCAGCACAAGCAGAAGGAGATGCAGAAGGAGAAGCAGGAGAAGCAGAAGCTGAAGGAGAAGCAGAAGTAGCAGAAGGAGAAGGAGGAGAAGCTGAAGCAGAAAGAGAAGCAGAAGCGGAATGAGAAGCAGAAAGAGAAGCAGGATAAGCACAAGAAGCAGAAGCAGGAGAAGCCGAAAGAGAAGAAGCAGAAGAAGCACTAACAGAAGCAGAAGTAGAAGCAGAAGCAGAAGGAGAAGCAGCAGAAGAAGTAGAACCAGAAATTCAGGCAGGAGAAACAGAAGAAGCAGAAGCAGAAGGAGAAGCAAAAAGAGAAGCAGAAGGAGAAGGAGAAGAAGCAGCAAAAGGAGAAGCAGCAGAAGAAGCAGAAAAATAAGCAGGAGAAGCAGAAGCAGAAAGAGTAGTAGAAGCAGAAGAAGCAGAAGAAGCAGAAGCAGAAGAAGAAGCAGTAGAAGCATAAGAAGCAGAAGCAGGAGAAGCAGAAGCAGAA
>NW_012310263.1:0-2416 GCF_000151885.1 Dipodomys ordii | reverse complement strand
AGCCAGAAGAAGCAGAAGCCAGGAGAAACCGGAAGCCAGTAGAAAAAAGAATAAGCATTAGAAGAAGGAATCAGAGGGAGAAGCAGAAGGAAGGAGAAGGAACCAGCAGAAAAGAGAAGTAGAAAGGAGAATCAGAAGGAGAAATCAGAAGAAGGAGTAGCAGAAAGCAGAAGAAGCAGCAGAAGGGAGAAGCAGAAAGCAGAAAAAGATGCAGAACGAGAAGCAGGAGAAGCAGAAAGAAGCAGAAGCAGAAAGGAGAAGCAGAAGTAGGAGAAGGAGAAGGAGAAGGAAGTGCAGCAGAAGCAATAGGAGAAGCAGAAGGAGAAGCAGAAGCAGAATGAGAAGCAGAAAGAGAAACAGTAGAAGCAGAAGAAGCAGGAAAAGCAGAAACAGAAGAAAGAAAGGAAGAAGAAGAAGACGAAAAAGAAGGAGAAGAAGAGGAAGAAGAAGAAGAAGAAGCAGCATAAGGAGAAGCATAAGGAGAAGCAGTAGAAGCAGAAGCAGGAGAAGCAGAAGCAGAAGAAAAAGAATAAGCAAAAGAAGCAGAAGCAGTGGGAGAAGCAGAAGAAGGAGAAGGAGAAGCAGCAGCAGAACGAGAAGCAGAAGCAGAAAGAGAAGCAGAAACAGAAGGAGAACAAGAAGGAGAAGCAGGAGAATCAGAAGAAGCAGAAGTAGAAGCAGAAAGAGGAGAAGAAGGAGAAGCAGAAGGAGAATCAGAAGATACAGGAGAAGAAGAAGCAGAAGAAACAGAAGCAAAAGAAACAGAAGAAGGAGAAGAGCAGAAGCAGAAGGAGAAGCAGAAGTGAAGGAGAAGCAGAAAGAGAAGCAGGAGAAGCAGATGAAGGAGGAGAAGCAGAAGCAGAAGAAACAGAAGAAGGAGAAGAAGCAGAAGGAGAAGCAGAAACAGAAGGAAAAGCAGAAAGAGAAGCAGGAGAAGCAGAAAAAGTAGCAGCAGGAGAAGCAGAAGCAGAAGAAGTCGAAGAAGCAGAAGCAGAACCTGAAGCAGAAGGAGAAGCAGGAGAAGCAGAAGAAGCAGAATCTGGAGAAGCAGAAGGAGAAGCAGAAGCAGAAAGAGAAGCAAAAGCAGAAGGAGAAACAGAAGGAGAAGCAGAAAGAGAAGAAGAAGAAGGAGCAGCAAGACAATAGGAGAAGCAGGAGAAGCAAAAGAAACAGAAGAAGCAGAAGCAGTAGCAGTTGCAGCAGAAGCAGAAGGAGAAGCAGAAGGAAAAACAGAAGAACGAGAAGGAGAAGGAAAAACAGAAGCAGAAGCAGAAGGAGAATCAGAAGGAGAAGCAGAAGAAGCAGAAGGAGAAGCGAAGGAGAAGCAGAAGCAGAAGAAAATGCAGAAGGAGAAGCAGAAGCAGAAGAAGATGCAGAAGGAGAATCAGGAGAAGCAGAAGAAGCAAAAGCAGAAGGAGAAGCAGGAGTAGGAGAAGGAGAAGGAGAAGGAAGGGCAGCAGAAGCAATAGGAGAAGCAGAAGGAGAAGCAGAAGCAGAATGAGAAGCAGAAAGAGAAGCAGTCGAAGCAGAAGAAGCAGGAAAAGCAGAAGAAAGAGAAGAAGAAGAAGAAGAAGAAGAAGAAGAAGAAGAAGAAGAAGAAGTAGAAGAAGAAGAAGAAGAAGAAGAAGAAGAAGAAGAAGGAGAAGAAGGAGAAGAAGGAGAAGAAGATGATGAAG
The DNA here is from genome assembly GCF_000151885.1 of Dipodomys ordii. Lineage (NCBI taxonomy): Eukaryota > Metazoa > Chordata > Mammalia > Rodentia > Heteromyidae > Dipodomys > Dipodomys ordii. Next base: position 740 of record NW_012310263.1, on the reverse strand, counting down.
AAGAGAAGAAGAGAGAAGAAGAAGAAGAAGAAGAAGAAGAAGAAGAAGAAGAAGAAGAAGAAGAAGAAGAAGAAGAAGAAGAAGAAGAAGCATAAGGAGAAGCATAAGGAGAAGCAGTAGAAGCAGAAGAAGCAGAAGCAGGAGAAGCAGAAGAAAAAGAATAAGCAAAAGAAGCAGAAGCAGAAGCACTGGGAGAAGCAGAAGAAGGAGAAGGAGAAGGAGCAGCAGAAGGAGAAGCAGAAGCAGAAAGAGAAGCAGAAACAGAAGGAGGAGAAGAAGGAGAAGCAGGAGAATCAGAAGGAGCAGAAGTAGAAGCAGAAAGTGGAGAAGAAGGAGAAGCAGAAGTAGAAGCAGAAGAAACAGAAGAAGAAGCAGAAGAAACAGAAGCAAAAGAAACAGAAGAAGGAGAAGAGCAGAAGCAAAAGCAGAAGGAGAAGCAGAAGCGAAGGAGAAGCAGAAAGAGAAGCAGGAGAAGCAGAAGCAGGAGAAGCAGAAGCAGAAGACACAGGAGAAGCCGAAGAAGCAGAAGCAGAATCTGAAGCAGAAGGAGAAACAGAAGAAGCACAATCTGAAGCAGAAGCAGAAGAAACAGTAATAGTATAATAAGCAGAAGCAGAAGCAGCAAGAGAAGCAGAAGAAGAAGAAGTCGGAGAAGGCGAGAGAGAAGGATTAGAAGTAGGAGAAGCAAAAGGATAAGCAGAAGCAGAAAGAGACGCAGAAGGAAAAGCAGCACGAGAAGT
>NW_012310262.1:0-2416 GCF_000151885.1 Dipodomys ordii | reverse complement strand
CCCCAAGTTTTGAGTGCTCTTTCTTGTTATTTGCATCCTGTGCTCCCAAAACCTCCTCAGCTCTCCCAAATATTTCAAAGAAATCTTTTGACCTATGGCTGATGATACAGAGAGGGCCTGTGAACCAAGCTAGGATGCACATAGGAGCTACTAGAGACTGAAATATGCTGTCTATTTCTCTTTTGTGTCTTGTCTCTTCATTATGGAAGGTGCAGAGTATTCACAACTGAGGCGACAACAAACAGTTCTGTTTTAAGGGACCCAAGCTCTCAGGGCTCTATCTTGTCGTTTTCATCCTGAGCTCCCTAACACTGCTGAGCAATCCCAGAATTGCAAGGAAAAAATTGGCACTGGTTAATGGGGACAGTGTGAGGAGGTTGAAGCACTGCTAGGATGCAGAACGAAGATGCCTGGGATAGACCGATGCTGTCTAACTCTCCTTACTGCCCTGTATTACCGTTGGGGAATATGTAGAGCATTTGGATCCTGGTCACCGTCAAATGATAATGTTTTAAATCCCCGAAGTTCTGAGTGCTCTGTATACTTTGGTTTTGTCTTGTTTTGTTTTGTCGGTCGTGGGGCTTGAACTCTAGGCCTGGGCGTTGTCCCTCAGCTCTTCAAGTCAAGGCCAGCGCTCTACCTTGAGCTATAGCGCAACTTCCGGTTTTCTGGTGGTTTATTGGAGATAGGTGTCTCACCTTCTCTCCTGCCCGGGCTTGCTTGCAACGGTGTTTCTCAGATTTCCGGCTCCTGAATAGATAGGATTACAGCTGTGAGCCACCAGTGCCTGGCTCTATCTTACTCTTTGCATCCTGAGTTCCTAAACACTTGTGACCTCTCTCAGAATTAAAAGAAAAAAATTTCACCTGTTATTTTAGACAGAATGAGGCACTTTCAATATAGCTAGGATGCAGAGCAAAGCTTCTTGGGAAAGCTGGGTGCTGTGAATTTCTCTCTGGAGGGGTGTCTCTTCCTTGGGGAAGGTGTAGAGCCCTCCTTCCCTTTGGGCCTTAAGACTGTTCTAGGATCCCCATATTCTGAGTACTCTATCTTATCGTTTGTACCTGCGCTCTCTAACACTGGTCACTTCTTCCAGAATTGGAAGAACAAAGTTTGGACGGTTTACTGTGGATAGTGCAAGGGTCATTAAGCCCTGCTAAGATTCAGAGCACAGTTGACTCGGACAGATCATGCTTTCTATTTCTACTAAGTGGCTTGTCTTGCTTTCGGGAAAAGTTGAGAGCACTCAGAACTTGCAGACCTTAATACAATTTTCTTTATGTGCTCCAAATTCTGAGTACTCTCTCTTGTTGTTTGCATCCTGTGCTCCCAAACCCTCCACAGCTCTCTCAAATTTGAAAGTAAAACGGATTGTCCACGGGATGGTGACACCAAGAGGTGTGACTGACCCGACCCGTGTTTTGCCCCTCCCGCCGCCCCATCCACCTTGTCGACGGCGAACGCGCGCCATCTAGTGGTGGTTTTGTGAATTGCAGTTTTCTCTCATGAAATGCATGGGGGAAAAAAAAGAACAAACAAACCACGCACTGACTGACTGAGAAAACCGGCCCAGGCTGGCTGGCCCCGAGAGAGAATGCCTTCTTTTCAGAGAAGGGGTGGGGTGGGGATGATGATGTGCCTCGTTGGAGTATGGGGCCCATGCATAGTCAGGCAGGCAGGCAGGCAGGCTCGGAGTGGGACCGTTGTGTGTTGGAGCGCCAGTACAGTAGCTCAAGCCCCAGGATTGACTAGCAAGTCGAGAGGAAAAGGAGGGAGGGAGTGCGGGCGGGCGGGCGGGCGGGAGAGAGATTTCAAACGAGAGACAGACAGACAGACAGACAGACAGACCGACAGACAGACAGACAGACAGACAGAGACAAAGAGAGACACAGAGAGAGAAATAGAGAAACAGAAACAGAGAGACAAGAGACAGAGTCGTGGTGAATTGGTCCGGCTGGACTACATACATGCTCTGCCGCGTCCGAACTTTGAGTTTCCTCAAAGATGCACGCACGCACACACACAGATACACTGAGATGCCCTCTGCCCCCTCTTCTCTCCTCTCCAATTCCCCCGCCCCCTCCCCCCTCCCCCCCCGTCAGGCACCAGAAATGAGATCCCTCCCCTTCGCCTCTTGCGTCAATTACAAACAAAAGGCAGCGTGAGATTCAATCAAATTTGTTTTATTTTGTTCCGAGGTTAGGGTTGTGGATTTTGGTGCGGGGGGGGGGGGGTCGGAGGTCGTGGTCATGGTCGAGTAATCGCCTCCGGGGGGGGGTGAGGATGGACGGTTACGACACCTGCATGGATGGCTCGCGTTCCCCTCTGGCTGTCTGGTTGCCGCTGAGTGCTTCAGATATCACCATCCGGTCAGGAAGCAGGGGCTGGAAGATAAAGAGATATTAAAGAGATATGA
>NW_012310261.1:0-2417 GCF_000151885.1 Dipodomys ordii | reverse complement strand
ACAGTGGGGAACAGAGCAGGACACAGCGGGGGACACAGAGAGGACACAGTGGGGACACAGCGAGACTCAGCCGGGGACACAGCAGGGGACAAAGCGGGACACCACGGGACACAGTGGGACACAGCGGGACACAGCGGGGTCACTGCGGGACACAGTGGGGGACAAAGCGGGACACAACGGGACACAGTGGGGGACACAGCAGGACACAGCGGGACACAGCGGGACACAGCAGGGACAAAACGGGAGACACAGTGGGGAACAGAGCAGGACGCAGCGGGGGACACAGAGAGGACACAGGGGGACACAGCGAGCCTCAGCCAGGGACACAGCGGGGGAAAAAGCGGGACACCACGGGACACAGGGGGAAACAGCGGGACACAGCGGGGTCACTGCGGGACACAGTGGGGGACAAAGCGGGACACAGCGGGACACAGCGGGGACGCAGTGGGACACAGCGGGACACCGCGGGACACGGCGGGGGACACAGCGGGACACAGAGCGGGACATAGCGAGGACACAGCGGGACACAGCGGGACACAGCGGGGAACACAGCGAGGACACAGTGGGTTACACAGTGGGGGAAACAGCTGGACACAGTGGGGAACACAGCGAGGACACAGCGGCACCCAGCGGGACACAGCGTAGATACAGCGGAGACACAGCGTTACACAGCATGGTACAAAGCTGTGGACACAACGGGACACAGTGGGGGCACAGCGGGACACAGCGGGACGCAGTGGGACACAGCGCTGACACTGCGGGGGACACAGCGGGGGACACAGCGGGGGACACAGCCGGACACAGCGGGACACAGCGGGGGGACACATGGGGGGACCCAGCGGGACCCAGCGCGGGACACAGCGAGGACACATTGGGACACAGCGGGACTCAGCGGGGGACACAGCAGTACACAGCGGGACACAGCGGGACACAGCGGGGGACACAGAGGACTAAACAGCGGGACACTGCGGGGAACACAGCGAGGACACAGCGGGACCAAGCGGGACACAGCGTCGATACAGCGGGGACACAGCGGGACACAGCGGGGTACACAGCTGGGTACACAACGGGACACAGCGGGGGACACAGCGAGGACACAGCAGAACACAGCGTGGGAAACAGCGAGGACACAGCGGGACACAGCGAGACACAGAGGGACACAGTGGGGACACAGCAGTAGACACAGCGGGACACAGCGGGGGACACAGCGGGACACAGCGGGGAACACTGCGAGGACACAGCAGGGACACAGCGGGGACACAGCGGGATCCAGCAGGACACAGCGAGGCACACAGCGGGACACAGCTTGGGACACAGCGCAACACAGCAGGACACAGCGGGGGACACAGCGAGGACACAGCAGGACACAGCGGGACACAGCGTGGGACAAAGCGGGAGATAGCAGGGGACACAGCGAGGACACAGCGGGACACAGCGGCGACACATAGAGGACTCAGCCGGGGACACAGTGGGGAACAGAGCAGGACCCAGCGGGACCCAGCTGGGACAAAGCGTGAGACACAGCGGTGGACAGAGCGGGAGACAGAGGCGGACACAGCGAGGACACAGCGGGACACAGTGGGGACACAAAGGTGGCTCAGGGGGGGCCACAGCGGGGGACAAAGCGGGACACCACGGAACACAGCGGGACACAGAGTGAAACAGCGGTGAACCTGCGGGGACACAGCGGGACACAGCGGGGGACACAGCGGGACACAGTGGGGACACAGGGGGACACAGCGGGACCCAGCAGGACACAGCGGGACACAGCAGGACACAGCGGGGGACACAGCGGGACACAGCGTTGGACACAGCGGGACACAGCGGGGACACAGAGGGGACTCAGCTGGGGACTAGCGGGGGACAAAGCGGGACACCACAGGACACAGTGGGACACAGCGGGACACAGCGGGGACACTGCGGGGACACAGCGGGACAAAGCGGGGGACCCAGCGGGACCCAGCAATACAAAGCAGGACCCAGCGGGGAAACAGCGGGGACACAGTGGGACACAGCAAGGACACAGCGGGACACAGCGGGACACTGCGGGGCACAGCGCGGGACACAGCGGGACACAGCGGGGGACACAGGGAGGACACAGCGGAACACAGCATGGACAAAGCGAGGACACAGCGGGAAACAGCGAGACACAGCGGGACCCAGCGGGGACCCAGCGGGGACCCAGCAGTGGACACAGCGGGACACAGTGGGGGACAAAGCGGGACACAACGGAACACAGCAGGACACAGCGTGAAACAGCGGTGAACCTGCGGGGACACAGCGGGACACAGCGGGGGACACAGCGGGACCCAGCGGGACACAGCGGGGGACAAAGCCGGACACAGCACGGACACAGCGGGGACACAGCAGGACCCAACAGGACACAGCGGGGGACACAGCGGGACACAGCGGTATGA
>NW_012310260.1:0-2417 GCF_000151885.1 Dipodomys ordii | reverse complement strand
GCGTGGGACAAAGTGGGAGACAGCGGGGCACACAGCGAGGACACAGCAGGACACCGAGGGGACTCAGCGGGGGACACAGCTGGGGACAAAGCAGGACACCATGGGACACAGTGTGACACAGCGGGACACAGCGGGGACACTGCGGGGACACAGCGGGACAAAGCGGGGGACACAGCCTGACACAACGAAGTACACAGTGGGACACAGTGGCACAAAGCGGGGACACAGCGGGACACAGCAGGACACAGCAGGGACAGAGCGGGACAAAGCGGGACACAGCGGGGGACCCAGCGAGGACATGGCGGGACACAGCGGGGGACACAGCGAGGACACAGCGGTGACTCAGCGGGGTCACAGAGGGATACAGCGGGACACAGACTGACACAGCAGGAGACAGCAGAGGACACAGCGGGACACAGCGGAGGACAGAGCGACGACACAGCAGGACACAGCGGGGACACAGGGGTACTCAGCAGGGTTACAGCGGGACACAACGGGACACAGCAGGACACAGCGTGACACAGCGGGGACACAGCAGGGGCACAGCGGGGGACACAGCGGGACACAACGGGACACAGCGGGAGACACAGCAGGACAGAGCGGGGGACACAGCGGGGGACAGAGGGGGACACCACGAATAACAGAGCAAGGACACAGCGGGACCCAGCGGGACACAGCCTCGATACAGCGGGATTCACAGCGTTACACAGCGGGTTACACAGCTGGGGACACAAAGGGACACAGTGGTGGACACAGCGGGACACAGCGGGACAGAGTGGGACACAGACGGGATAAAGCGTGAGACACAGCGGGGGACAGAGCGGGAGACAGCGGGGGACACAGCGAGGACACAGCGGGACACAGCGGGGACACAGCGGGGACTCAGCTGGGGACACAGCGGGGGACAAAGCGGGACACCACGGAACACAGCGGGACACAGCGCGAAACAGCGGTGACCCTTCAGGGACACAGCGGGACACAGTGGGGGACAAAGCGGGACACAGCGGGTGACACAGCAGAACACAGTGGGGGACACAGCGAGGACACAGTGGGACACAGCAAGACACAGCATCGAAACAGCGGGGACACAGCGGTACACAGCGGGGTACACAGCTGGGGACACAACGGGACACAGCGGGGGACACAGCGAGGACACAGTGGGACGCAGCAGACACAGCGGGACACAGCGGGGACACTGCGGGAACATAGCGGGACACAGCGGGGTACACAGCGGGACACAGCTTGGGACACAGCGGGGATACAGCGGGACACAGCGGGGGACACAGCTAGGACACACCGGGACACAGCGGGACACAATGGGGACACAAAGGGGACTCAGCGGGGGAAACAGCGGGGGAAAAAGCGGGACACCATGGGACACAGTGTGACACAGCAGGACACAGAGGGAACACTGCGTCGACACAGCGGGACAAAGCGGGGGACACAGCGGGACACAGCGGGACACAGCGGGAGACACAGTAGGACAGAGTAGGGGACACAGTGGGGGACAGAGGGGGACACCACGAATAACAGAGCAAGGACACAGCGGGACCCAGCGGGACACAGCCTTGATACAGCGGGATTCACAGCGTTACACAGCGGGTTACACAGCTGGGGACACAAACGGACACAGTGGTGGACACAGCGGGACACAGCAGGACAGAGTGGGACACAGACGGGATAAAGCGTGAGACACAGCGGGGGACAGAGCGGGAGACAGCGGGGGACACAGCGAGGACACAGAGGGACGCAGCAGGGACGCAGCGGGGACTCAGCTGGGGACACAGCGGGGGACAAAGCGGGACACCACTGACACAGCGGGACACAGCGTGAAACAGCGGTGACCCTGCGGGGACACTGCGGGACACAGCGGGACAGAGTGGGGGACACGGCGGGACACAGCGGGGGACAGAGCGTGATACACAGCGAGACACATCAGAGACAAAGCTATACACAGCGGGGTACATAGAGGGACACAGCGGGGAAACAGCGGGGGACACAGCGGGACACAGTGGGGAACACAGCGAGGACACAGCGGGACACAGCGGGACACAGCGTCGATACAGCGAGGACACAGTGGGACACAGCGGGGTACACAGCTGGGGACACAACGGGACACAGCGGGGGACACATTGAGGACACAGCAGGACACAGCAGGGGACACAGGGGGGACACAGCGGGACACAGCGGGGGACACAGTGAGTACACATTTGGACACAGCGGGGACACAGCGGGACTCAGCGGGGGACAAAGCAGTACATATCGGGACACAGCGGGACACAGCGGTGGACACAGAGAGGTACACAGCGGGACACAGCGAGGACACAGCGGGACCCAGCGGGACACAGCGTCATTACAACGGGGACACAGCGGGACAGAGCGGGGTACACAGCTGGGGACACAACGGGGCACATCTG
>NW_012310259.1:0-2417 GCF_000151885.1 Dipodomys ordii | reverse complement strand
ACCCTTCTGTGTCCCCCGCTGTGTCCCGCTGTGTACCCCGCTGTGTCCAGCTGGGTCCTCTCTTTGTCCCTCGCTGTCTCCTGCTTTGTCCCACGCTGTGTCCTGCTGTGACCCGCTGTGTCCTCGCTGTGTCCCCTGCTGTGTCCCGCTGTGTTCCCTGCTGTGACCCGCTGTATCCCGCTGTGTCCGCCACTGTGTCCCTGCTGTCTCCCCGCTGTGTCCCACTGTGTCCCGCTGTGTCCCGCTGTGCCCCCATTTGTCCCGTTGTGTCCACAGTGTGTACCACGCTATGTAACGCTGCCTCCCCGCTGTATCGACGCTGTGTCCCGTTGTGTCCCTCTGTGTCCTCGCTGTGTTCCCCAGTGTCTCGCTGTGTCCCCTGCTGTGTCCCCCGCTGTGTCCTCGCTGTGTCCCCTGTTGTGTCCCGCTGTGTCCTCACTGGGTAGCCCACTGTGTCCTGCTGTGTCCCCCGTTGTCCCCCGCTGTGTCCCGCTGTGTCCCCCGCTTTACCTTGCTGTGTCCCGCAGTGTCCCCGTTGTGTCCCGCTGTGTAACACTATGTCCCGTGGTGTCCCATTTTGTCCCACGCTGTGTCCCCAGCTGCGTCCCCTCTGTGTCGCCGCTGTGTCCCCTCTCTGTCCTCTGCTGTCCCCCGCTGTGTCCCCCGCTGTGTCCCCCACTGTGACCCGCTGTGTCCCGCTGTGTCCCCCGCTGTGTCCCCACTGTGTGCCCCTTGTGTCCCACTGTGTACCCCGCTGTGTCCAGCTGTGCCCCCACTGTGTCCCGTTTTGTCCAAAGCTGTGTACCACGCTGTGTAACGCTGTGTCCCCGCTGTATCGACGCTGTGTCCCGCTGTGTCCTCGCTGTGTTCCCCACTGTGTCCCGCTGTGTCCCCCGCTGTGTCCCCCGCTGTGTCCTCGCTGTGTCCCCTGCTGTGTCCCGCTGTGTCCTCACTGGGTCCCCAACTGTGTCCCGCTGTGTCCCCTGCTGTGTCCCGCTGTGTCCGGCTGTGTCCCACTCTGTCCCCGCTGTGTCCCGCTGTGTCCCGCTGTGTCCCCGCTGTGTGCCTGCTGTGTCCCGCTGTGTCTGCCGCTTTGTCCCGCTGTGTCCCACTGTGTCCCCGCTGTGTCCCGTTGTGTCCCACTGTGTCCCCGCTGTGTGCCCGCTGTGTCCCTCTGTGTACCCCGCTGTGTCCCGCTGTGTCCCGCTGTGTCACACTGTGTTCCGTGTTGTCCCGCTTTGTCCCCCGCTGTGACCTCGCTTTGTTTCCCGCTGTGTCCCGCTGTGTACCACTCTGTGACCCCGCTGTGTCCCGCTCTGTACCCGCTGTGGCCCGCTATGTTCCCGCAGTGTCCCCGCTGTGTCCCGCTGTGTCCTCGCTGTGTCCACCGCTGTGTCCCGTTGTGTCCTCAGCTGTGTACCCCGCTGTGTCCAGCTGTGTCCCCTCTGTGTCGCAACTGTGTCCGGCTGTGTCCCCTGCTGTGTCCCCCGCTGTGTCCCTCGCTGTGTCCCTGCTGTGTCCCCGCTGTGTCCCGCTGTGTCCCCCACTGTGTCCCTGCTGTCTCCCCGGTGTGTCACACTGTTTCCCGCTGTGTACTGCTGTGTCCCCCGCTGTGTCCCCACTGTGTGCCCCCTGTGTCCCACTGTGTACCCCGCTGTGTCCAGCTGTGTTCCCGCTGTGTCCACTGCTGTGTCCTGCTGTGTACCCCGCTGTGTCCCGCTATGTTCCCGCAGTGTCCCCGCTGTGTCACACTGTGTCCCGCTCTGTCCCTGCTGTGTCCCGCTGTGTCCCCCTGTGTCCCTCGCTGTGTCCCGCTATGTTCCCGCAGTGTCCCCGCTGTGTCCCGCTGTGTCCCACTGTGTCCCGTGGTGTCCCAGTTTGTCCTTTGCTGTGTTCCCAGGTGAGTCCCCGCTGTGTCCCGCTGTGTCCCCCACTGGGTCCCGCTGTGACCGCGCAGCGTCACCTCTGTTTCCCGCTGTGACCCGCTGTGTTCCGTGGTGTCCCGCTTTGTCCCCCGCTGTGTCCCCCGCTGTGTCCCGCTGTGTCCCCCGCTGTGACCCGCTGTGTCCTGCTGTGTCCCCCACTGGGTCCCTGCTGTCTCCCCGGTGTGTCACACTGTTTCCCGCTGTGTACTGCTGTGTCTCCCACTGAGTTCCTCGGTGTCTCGCTGTGTCCTAATGTGTCCTCGCTGTGTCACGCTCTGTCCTGCTCTGTCCCCGCTGTGTCCTGCTTTGTCCCGCTGTGTCCCCACTGTGTGCCCGCTGTGTTCCTCTGTGACCCCCGCTGTGTCCGCTGAGTCCCCTCTCTGTCCCTCTATAGTCCCCCCACTGTGTCCCCACGCTGTGTCCCCCGCTGAGACCCCCTGTTTCCCACTTATGTCCCCCCGATAAAGTCCCCAACAGAGTGCCCCCTGTAGA
>NW_012310258.1:0-2417 GCF_000151885.1 Dipodomys ordii | reverse complement strand
ACAGCGGGACTCAACGGGGGACAAAGCATTTCACAGCGAGACACAGCAGGGGACACAGGGGCCACACAGTGGGGCACAGCAGGAACACAGCGGGGGACACATCGGGACATAGCGGACACAGCTGGGGACACAGCGGTGACACAGCGGGACACAGTGTGGGACACAGCGAGGACACATTGGGACACAGCGGGACTCAGCGGGGGACACAGCAGTACACAGCGTGACACAGCGGGACACAGAGGGACACAGCGGGGCACAGCAGGGACACAGCGGGGGACACAAGCGGGACACAGCGGGGGACACAGAGGGGTACACAGCGGGACACAGCGGGGGACAAAGCAGGACACAGCGGGGGATACAGCGAGGACACTGCGGGACACAGCGGGGGACAGAGCAGGACACAGCGGGACACAGCGGGGCACAGCAGGGACACAGCGGGGGACAGAGTGGGACATAGCGGGACACAGCGGGGGACACAGTGTGACCCAGCGGGGGACACAGAGGGGTACACAGCGGGACACAGCGGGGGACAAAGCAGGACACAGCGGGGGATACAGCAAGGACACTGCGGGACACTGCGGGAGACACAGCGGGACTCAGCAGGGTCACAGCAGGACACAGCGGGACACAGCAGGACACAGCGGGGACACAGCAGGGGACACAGCGGGACACAGTGGGGGACAGAGGGGGGACACAGCGGGTACAAAGTGGGACACAGCGAGCACACAGCGGGGGACACAGCGGTGACACAGTGGGACACAGCGAGGACACAGCGGGACACAGCGGGACACAGCGTGGGACAAAGCGGGAGACAGCGGGGGACACAGCGAGGACACAGCGGGTCACAGCGGGGACACAGCGGGACACAGCGGGGGACACAGCAACGACACAGTGGGACACAGTGGGGGACACAGCAGGGGACAAAGCAGGACAAAGCGGGAAAGAGCGGTGGACACAGCGGAACACAGCGGGACACTGCCGGTGACACAGCGGGACACAGCGGGACACAGCGGGACACAGCGGGGGACACAGCGGGACATAGCGGCACACAGCTGGGGACACAGCGGTGACACAGTGGGACACAGAGTGGGACACAGCGGGACACAGTGTGGGACAAAGCGGGAGACAACGGGGAACATAGTGAGGACACAGCGGTTCACAGCGGGGACACAGCGGGACACAGCGGGGCACACAGCGACGACACAGCGGGACACAGCGGGGGACACAGCAGGGGACACAGCGGGACACATCGGTGGACACAGCGGGACACAGCGGGGGACACAATGGGACAGTGCAGGGCACACAGCAGAGGACACAGAGGGACACAACGGGGGACACAGGGGAAACACAGCGGGACACAGCGGGGGACACAGCGAGGACACATTGGGACACATCAGGGACATAGCGGGACTCAGCGGGGGACACAGCGGGACACAGCGGGACACAGCCGGGGGACACAGGGGGACAGAGCAGGGGATACAACCGGGGACACAGAGGGACACAGCGGGACACAGTGGGGGACAGAGGGGGGACACAGCGGGACACAGGGGGGGACACAGCCGGGGACACAGCGGGATACAACGGGGAACACAGCGAGGACACAGCGGGACCCAGCGGGACACAGTGTCAATACAGTGGGGACACAGCGTTACACAGCGGGATACAAAGCTGGGGACACAATGGAACACAGTGGGGGACACAGCGGGACACAGCGGGGAAAAAGCGAGGGATGCAGCGGGGGACAGAACGGGGGACAGAGCGGGAGACAGAGGCAGACACAGCGAAGACACAGTGGGACACAGCGTGGGACACAGCGGGACACAGCTGGACACAGTTGGGGACACAGCGGTGACACAGTGGGACACAGAGTGGGACACACCGAGGACACAGCGGGACACAGCGTGGGACAAAGCGGGAGACACCGGGGGAAACAGCGAGGACACAGCGGGTCACAGCGGGGACACAGTGGGACACAGCGGGGCACACAGCGACGACCCAGCGGGACACAGCGGTGGACACAGCAGGGGACACAGCGGGACACAGCGGTGGACACAGCGGGACACAGTGGGGGTCACAGTGGGACAGAGCAGGGCACACAGCAGAGGACACAGAGGGACACAGCGGGACACAGCGGGGGACACAGGGGGACCTCAGCGGGACACAGAGGGGGACACAGTGAGGACACATTGGGACACATCGGTCACACAGCGGGACTCAGCGGGGGACACAGCGGGACTCAGCGGGGGACAAAGCAGGACACTACCGGGGACACAGCGAGGACACTGCGGGACACTGCGGGAGACACAGCGAGGACACAGCAGGACACTGCGGAACACAGCGGGACACACCACGGACACAGCAGGGGACACAGCGTGACACAACAGGGGACACAGCGATGACAAAGCGGGAAACAGCTG
>NW_012310257.1:0-2417 GCF_000151885.1 Dipodomys ordii | reverse complement strand
CCTTGTTCTGTTTCTTCTGCTTCTGCTTTTCCAGCTTCTGCTGCTTTTGCTTGTCCTTCTGCTTCAGGTTCTCCTTCTGCTTCTTGGGCTTCTTCTGTTTCTTCTGCTTCTGCTTCTCCTGCTACTGCTTCTTCTGCTTCTTCTGCTTCTCTTTCTGTTTCTCCTTCTGCTTCTCCTTCTGCTCCTTCTCTTTCTTCTTCTTCTGCTTCTCCTGCTTCTGCTTCTTCTGCTTCTCCTGCTTGCCCTTCTCCTTCTCCTTCTCCTTCTTCTCCTCTTTCTGCTTCTGCTTCTTCTGATTCTCCAACTTCTCCTTCTTCTTCTCCTTCTGTTTCTGCTTCGCTTTCTGCTTCTGCATCTCCTTCTGCTTCACCTTCTGCTGCTCTTTCTCCTTCTTCTGTTTCTCCCTCTGCTTCTGCTTCTTATGCTTCTTCTTTATCTTCTGCTTCTCCTGCTTCTGCTTCTTATGCTTCTACTGCTTCTTCTTCTGCTTCTGCTTCTTCTGCTTCTACTTCTCTTTGTGCTTCTGCTTCTCCTGCTTGTTTTTCTGCTTCTTCTGCTGCTTCTCCTTCTGCTGCTTCTTCTACTTCTCCTTCTCCTTCTCCTTCTCTTTTTGCTTCGCCTTCTGCTTCTGCTTCAGCTTCTTCTTTTTCTCCAGCCTGAATTTCTGATTCTACTTCTTCTGCTGCTTCTCCTTCTGCTTCTGCTTGTACTTCTGATTCTGCTTCTGCTTCTTCTGCTTCTTCTCTTTCGGCTTCTCCTGCTTCTGCTTCTTGTGCTTCTCCTGCTTCTCTTTGTGCTTCTCATTCCGCTTCTGCTTCTGCTTCTGCTTCTCCTCCTTCTCCTTCTCCTACTTCTGCTTCTCCTTCACCTTCTGCTTCTTCTGCTTCTCCTTCTGCATCTCCTTCTGCTTGTGCTTGTCCTTATGCTTCTTCTTCTGCCTCTGCTTCTCCTTCTCCTTCTTTTGCTTCTCCTTTTGCTTCTGCTTCTTCTGCTTTTCCTGCTTCTCCTTCTGCTTCTTCTGCTTTTCCTTCTGCATCTTCTTCTGCTTCTGCTTCTCCTTCTCCTTCTTCTGCTTCTCCTTCTTATTCTCCTTCTGCTTCTTCTTCTTCTGCTTTACCTGCTTCTCTTTCTGCTTCTCTTTCTGCTTCTCCTTCTGTTTCTCCTTCTCCTTCTTGTTCTTCTGCTTTTCCTTCTGCTTCTCGTTCTGCTTCTGCTACAACTGCTACTGCTTCTACTTCTTCTGTTTCTTCTGCTTCTCCTTCTGCTTTTGATTCTCTTTCTGCTTCTGCTTCTCCTTCTGCTTCTCCAGATTCTGCTTCTTCTGCTTCTCCTGCTTCTCCTTCTGCCTGAGGTTCTCCTTCTGCTTCTTCAGATTCTTATGCTTCTGCTTCTCCTGCTTCTGCTTCTTCTGCTTCCCCTCCTTCTCTTTCTGCTTCTCCTTCTGTATCTGCTTCTCCTTCTGCTTCTGCTTCTTGTCCTTCTCCTGTATGTTCTGCTTATGCTTCTCCTGTTTCTGCATCTCCTGCTCCTCCTTCTGCTGCTCTTTCTGCTTCTAATGCTGCTTTTCCTTATCCTGCTCCTTCTTCTGCTTCTCTTTCTGCTTCTCCGTCTATTTCTCCTTCTCCTTCACCTTCTCGTTCTTCTGCTTTTCCTTCTACTTCTCCTTCTGCTTCTGCATCTTCTGCTTCTTCTGCTACTGCTTCTTCTGTTTCTTCGGCATCTCCTTCTGCTTTTGCTTCTCATTCTGCTTTTGCTTCTCTTTCTGCTTCTGCTTCTCCTTATGCTTCTCCAGAATCTGCTTCTCCTGCTTCTCCTTCTGCTTCAAGTTCTGCTTCTGCTTCTTCTGCTTCTGAATCTACTGATGCTGCTTCTTCTGCTTCTCCTGCTTCTCTTTCTGCTTTTCCTTCTGTTTCTGCTTCACCTTCTGTTTCTTCTCTTTCTTCTGTTACTTCTGTTTCTGCTTCTCCTGCTTCTGCTTCTCCTGCTTCTCCTTTGGCTACTCTTTCAGCTTCTCCTACATCTTCTCTTTCGTCTGCTTATCCTTCTGCTTCTGTTTCTACTTCTGCTTCTGCTTCAATTTCTCCTTCTGCTTCAAATTCTGCATCTGAGTCTTATGTTTCATCTGCATCACCTGCGTCTCATACTTCTCTTACTGCTTCTCCTTATGCGTCTCTTTCTGCTTCTGCTTATCCTTATGCTTCTCCTAATCATAATATTAATCTATCGCCTTCTCCATCTTCTACATCTGATTAACCTGCTGCTTCTGATTTCTGCTTATTCTAAATTTCATTTTCTTCCAGCTACTGATTCAGATTGAACTTCCTCTGTTTCACCTCCTGGCTTCAAATTCTGCTTCCTGCTTCTATCTGCGTCTCCTGATTCGTCTGCGTCTGCGTCTCCTGAAATCTTCGGCTTCT
>NW_012310256.1:0-2417 GCF_000151885.1 Dipodomys ordii | reverse complement strand
TGCGTTAGAACAATTCATTCTTTTTTTTTTGTCGGTCGTGGGACTTGAACTCTGGGCCTGGGCGCTGTCCCTCAGCTCTTCAGCTCAAGGTGAGCGCTCTACCACTTGAGCTACAGTGCCACTTCTGGTTTTCTAGTGGTTTATTAGAGGTAGGAGTCTCACGGTCTTTCCGGCCCGGGCTGGTTTTGAACTGTGATCCTCAGATCTCAGCCTCCTGAGTAGCTAGGATTACAGGCGTGAGCCACCAGCGCCCGGCTTGAAACAATTCATTCTTTTTTTTTTTATTTTATTTGTGAACATACTGTACAGAGGGGTTACAATTGCATGGGCAGGATAATGCGTACATTTCTTACCAAGCATTGCAGCCTCCTCCTTTGTTTATCCTTCCCATCCCTTACCAGCCTCCCCCCTCCCCCCATCCCAATCCTTCTCCTTCCCCCCTCCCTCCCCCCCCGTCCCCCCCCCCCGCACCGACGTTGTAAAGCTCGTTTTGGACATGACAACTTGTACTTCTCATTGTTGTATCAGATCCACCTGTATCCTTAAACAACTGGTTTTTCCCCATCTCCTCCACAAGTTATACTGACATCAAATATAGTGAAAGCAGGGGTTATACTGTGGGGGAGGGACATACAAAGCAACAAAGAGATAATCTTATAAATGCGTTAGAAACACATGTATGAAAGAAAAAACATTAAAATACATATCTAAAGGTTCTTCTTCTCCTGTTTCTGCTTCTTCTGTTTCTCCTTCTGCTTCTCTTTCTGCTTCTAATTATGCTTCTGCTCCTCCTACTCCTACTCCTTCTCTTTCTCCTTCTTCTTCTTCTGCTTCTCGTTCTGCTTCTGCTACTGCTTCTTCTGCTTGTTCTATTTCTTCTGCTTCTGCTTTTCCAGCTTCTGCTGCTTCTGCTTCCCCATCTGCTTCAGGTTCTCCTTCTGCTTCTTGGGCTTCTTCTGTTTCTTCTCCTTCTGCTTCTCCTGCTACTGTTCTTCTGCTTCTCTTTCTGCTTCTCCTTCTCCTTCTGCATCTCCTTCCGCTCCTTCTCCTTCTTCTGTTTCTTCTGCTGCTGCTGCTTCTCCCGCTTCTGCTTCTTCTGCTTCTCCTGCTTGTCCTTCTACTTCTGCTTCTCCTTCTCCTTCTTCTGCTTCTCTTTCTGCTTCTGCTTCTTCTGATTCTCCAACTTCTCCTCCTCCTTCTCCTTCTGTTTCTGCTTCTCTTTCTCCTTCTGCATCTCCTTCTGCTTCACCTTCTGCTGCTCCTTCTCCTTCTTCTGTTTCTCCCTCTGCTTCGGCTTCTGCATCTTATGCTTCTTTATTTCTTCTGCTTCTCCTTCTCCTGCTTCTGCTTCTTATGCTTCTAATGCTTCTTCTTCTGCTTCTGCTTCTTCTGATTCTTCTGCTTCAACTTCTCTTTCTGCTTCTGCTTCTCCTGCTTGTTTTTCTGCTTCTTCTGCTGCTTCTCCTTCTGCTGCTTCTTCTACTTCTCTTTCTGCTTCTCTTTTTGCTTCTCTTTCTGCTTCTGCTTCTTCTGTTTCTCCTGCCTGAATTTCTGGTTCTACTTCTTCTGCTGCTTCTCTTTCTGCTTCTGCTTCTCCTTCTGCTTCAGTTTCTGCTTCTTCTACTTCTTCTCTTTCGGCTTCTCCTGCTTCTGCATCTTGTACTTCTCCTGCTTCTCTTTCTGCTTCTCATTCCGCTTCTGCTTCTCCTTCTGCTTCTGCTTCTCCTCCTTCTCCTTCTCCTACTTCTGCTTCTCCTTCAGCTTCTGCTTCTTCTGCTTCTCCTGCTTCTCCTTCTGCATCTCCTTCTGCTTGTGCTTGTCCTTATGCTTCTTCTTCTGCCTCTGCTTCTCCTTCTCCTTCTTTTGCTTCTCCTTTTGCTTGGGCTTCTTCTCCTTTTCCTGCTTCTCCTTCTGCTTCTGCTTCTCCTTCTGCATCTTCTTCTGCTTCTGCTTCTCCTTCTCCTTCTTCTGCTTCTCCTTCTGATTCTCTTTTGCTTCTTCTTATTCTGCTTTACCTGCTTCTCTTTCTGCTTCTCCTTCTGCTTCTCCTTCTGTTTCTCCTTCTCCTTCTTGTTCTTCTGCTTTTCCTTCTGCTTCTCCTTCTGCTTCTGCTACAACTGCTAGTGCTTCTACTTCTTCTGTTTTTTCTGCTTCTCCTTCTGCTTTTGATTCTCTTTCTGCTTCTGCTTCTCCTTCTGCTTCTCATTCTGCTTCTCCAGATTCTGCTTCTTCTGCTTCTCCTGCTTCTCCTTCTGCTTCAGGTTCTGCTTCTGCTTCTTCGGATTCTCCTTCTGAATCTTCTTCTGCTTCTGCTTCTTCTTCTGCTTCTTCTTCTGCTTCTGCTTCTCCTTCTTCTGCTTCTCCTCCTGATTCTCCTTCTGCTTCTCCTTCTGCTGCTCCTTCACCTTCTTCTGCTT
>NW_012310255.1:0-2417 GCF_000151885.1 Dipodomys ordii | reverse complement strand
CATAAGAAGTAGAATCAGAGGAAGAAGCAGAAGGAGCAGCAGAAGGAAAAGCAGAAGGAGAATCAGAAGGAGAAGCAGAAGAAGGAGAAGCAGAAGCAGAAGAAGTAGCAGAAGGAGAAGCAGAAGAAGATGCAGAAGGAGAAGCAGGAGAAGCAGAAGAAGCAGAAGCAGAAGGTGAAGCAGAAGTAGGAGAAGAAGAAGGAGATGGAAGGGCAGCAGAAGCAATATGAGAAGCAGAAGCAGAATGAGAAGCAGAAAGAGAAGCAGAAGAAGCAGGAAAAGCAGAAGCAGAAGAAAGAGAAGGAGCAGCAGCAGCAGCAGCAGCAGCAGCAGCAGCAGCAGCAGCAGCAGCAGAAGAAGAAGAAGAAGAAGAAGAAGAAGAAGAAGAAGAAGAAGAAGAAGAAGAAGAAGAAGAAGAAGAAGAAGAAGCAGCAGCATAAGGAGAAGCATAAGGAGAAGCATAAGGAGAAGCATAAGGAGAAGCAGTAGAAGCAGAAGACGCAGAAGCAGAATGAGAAGCAGAAGGAGAAGTTGAAGCAGAAGCAGAAGGAGAAGCAGAAGCAGAAGCAGGAGAAGGAGAAGGAGAAGCAGAAAGAGAAACAGAAAGAGAAGCAGAAAGAGAAGCAGAACGAGAAGCAGGAAGAGAAGCAGGAAAAGCAGAAGCAGGAGAAGCAGAAGCAGAAGAAACAGAAGAAGGAGAAGAAGCAGAAGCAGAAGGAGAAGCAGAAACAGAAGGAAAAGCAGAAAGAGAAGCAGGAGAAGCAGAAGAAGCAGCAGCAGGAGAAGCAGAAGCAGAAGAAGCCGAAGAAGCAGAAGCAGAACCTAAAGCAGAAGGAGAAGCAGGAGAAGCAAAAGAAGCAGAACCTGGAGAAGCAGAAGGAGAAGCAGAAGCAGAAAGAGAAGCAAAAGCAGAAGGAGAAGCAGAAGAAACAGAAGAAGCAGAGGCAGTAGCAGAAGAAGTAGAAGATGCAGAAGCAAAAGGAGAAGCAGAAGGAAAAGCAGAAGAACGAGAAGGAGAAGGAGAAGGAGAAACAGAAGGAGAAGCAGAAAGAGAAGCAGAAGAAGGAGCAACAGAAGGAAAAGCAGCATGAGAAGCAGAAAGAGCAGCAGAAGGAGAACCAGGAGATGCAGAAACAGGAGAAGCATAAGCAGAAGAAACAGGAGAAGGTCAAGAAGCAGAAGTAGACGCAGAAGCTGAAGCAGAAGGAGAAGCAGGAGAAGCAGAAGAAGCAGTATCTGGAGAAGCAGAATGAGAAGCAGAAGCGGAAAGAGAATCAAAAGCAGAAGGAGAAGCAGAAGAAACAGAAGAACAGAAGCAGTAGCAGTTGCAGCAGTAAGAGAAGCAGAAGGACAAGCAGAAGAACGAGAAGGAGAAGGAGAAACAGAAGAGAAGCAGAAAGAGAATCAGAAGCAGAAGCAGAAGAAGCAGAAGGAGAAGCAGAAGAAGAAACATAAGGACAAGCAGAAGGAGATGCAGAAGGAGAAGCAGGAAAAGCAGAAGAAGCAGAAGAAGAAGTAGAAGCAGGAGAAGGAGAAAGAAGAGCAGCAGAAGCAATAGGAGAAGCAGAAAGAGAAGCAGAAGCAGAATGAGAAGCAGAAAGATTAAGCAGTAGAAGCAGAAGAAGCAGGAAAAGCAGAAGCAGAAGAAAGAGAAGAAGAAGAAGAAGAAGAAGAAGAAGGAGAAGAAGAAGAAGAAGAAGTAGAAGAAGAAGAAGAAGAAGAAGAAGAAGAAGAAGAAGAAGAAGAAGAAGAAGAAGAAGAAGAAGAAGAAGAAGAAGAAGAAGAAGGAGAAGCATAAGGAGAAGCATAAGGAGAAGCATAAGGAGAAGCAGTAGAAGCAGAAGAAGCAGAAGCAGGAGAAGCAGAAGAAGA
Source organism: Dipodomys ordii (assembly GCF_000151885.1). Taxonomy (NCBI): domain Eukaryota; kingdom Metazoa; phylum Chordata; class Mammalia; order Rodentia; family Heteromyidae; genus Dipodomys; species Dipodomys ordii. Next base: position 545 of record NW_012310255.1, on the reverse strand, counting down.
AAAGGAATAAGCATAAGAAGCAGAATCAGAGGAAGAAGCAGTAGGAGCAGCAGAAGGAGAAGCAGAAGGAGAAACAGAAGGAGAAGCAGAAGAAGGAGAAGCAGAAGCAGAAGAAGTAGCAGAAGGAGAAGCAGAAGAAGATGCAGAAGGAGAAGCAGGAGAAGCAGAAGAAGGAGAAGCAGAAGGAGAATCAGAAGTAGGAGAAGAAAAGGAGAAGGAAGGGCAGCAGAAGCAATAGGAGAAGCAGAAGGAGAAGCAGAAGCGGAATGAGAAGCAGAAAGAGAATCATTAGAAGCAGAAGAAGCAGGAAAAGCAGTAGCTGAAGAATCAGAAGAAGAAGCAGCAGCAGCAGCAGCAGCAGCAGCAGCAGCAGAAGAAGAAGAAGAAGAAGAAGAAGAAGAAGAAGAAGAAGAAGAAGAAGAAGAAGAAGATAAAGAAGAAGAAGAAGACAAAGAAGAAAAAGAAGAAGCATAAAGAGAAGCCTAAGGAGAAGTAGTATAAGCAGAAGAAGCAGCAGCAGGAGAAGCAGAAGCAAAAGAAAAAGA
>NW_012310254.1:0-2417 GCF_000151885.1 Dipodomys ordii | reverse complement strand
GAAGCAGTAGAAGCAGAAGAAGCAGGAAAAGCAGAAGCAGACGAAAGAGATTTAAGATGAAGAAGAAGAAGAAGACGAAGAAGAAGAAGAAGAAGAAGAAGAAGAAGAAGAAGAAGAAGAAGAAGAAGAAGAAGAAGAAGAACAAGAAGAAGAAGAAGAAGAAGAAGAAGAAGAAGAAGAAGAAGAAGAAGAAGAAGAAGAAGAAGAAAAAGCAGCATCAGGAGAAGCGTAACGAGAAGCAGTAGAAGCAGAAAAAGCAGAATCAGGAGAAGCAGAAACGGAAGAAAAAGAATAAGCAAAAGAAGCAGAAGAAGAAGCAGTGGGAGAAGCAGAAGAAGGAGAAGGAGCAGCAGAAGGAGAAGCAAAGCAGAATGAGAAGCAGAAACAGAAGGAGAACAAGAAGGAGAAGCAGGAGAATCAGAAGAAGTAGAAGTAGAAGCAGAAAGAGGAGAAGAAGGAGAAGCAGAAGTAGAATCAGAAAAAACAGAACAAGAAGAAGCAGAAGAAACAGAAGCAAAAGAAACAGAAGAAGGAGAAGAGCAGAATCAGAAGCAGAAGGAGAAGCAGAAGGAGAAGCAGAAAGAGAAGCAGGAGAAGTAGAAGAAGCAGAAGCAGAAGAAACAGGAGAAGCCGAAGAAGCAGAAGCAGAATCTGAAGCAGGAGAAACAGAAGAAGCATAATCTGAAGCAGAAGCAGAAGAAACAGAAATAGTACAATAAGCAGAAGCAGAAGCAGCAGCTAAAGCAGAAGAAGAAGAAGAAGAAGGAGAAGAAGAAGGAGAAGGCAAAAGAGAAGGATTAGGAGTAGGAGACGCAAAAGGATAAGCAGAAGCAGAAAGAGACGCAGAAGGAGAAGCAGCACGAGAGGTAGGAGAAGCAGAAGAAGCAGAATCTGGAGAAGAAGATGGAGAAACAGAAGGAGAAGCAGAAGCAGAAAGAGAAGCAAAAGCAGAAGGAGAAGCAGAAGGAGAAGCAGAAGAAACAGAAGAAGCAGAGGCAGTAGCAGAAAACGCAGAAGATGCAGAAGCAGAAGGAGAAGCACAAGGAAAAGCAGAAGAGCGAGAAGGAGAAGGAGAAACAGAAGGAGAAGCAGAAAGAGAAGCAGAAGAAGGAGCAGGAGTCGGAAAAGCAGCAGGAGAAGCAGAAAGAGCAGCAGAAGGAGAAGCAGGAGATACAGAAACAGGAGAAGCAGAAGTAGAAGAATCAGGAGAAGGACAAGAAGGAGAAGCAGAAACAGAAGGAGAAGCATAAAGACAAGGAGGGGAAGCAGAAGAAGCAGAAGCAGGAGAAGCAGAAGCATAAGAATCCGAAGAAGCAGAAGCAGAACCTGAAGCAGAAGGAGAAGCAGGAGAAGCAGAAGAAGCAGAATCTGGAGAAGCAGAATGAGAAGCTGAAGGAGAAGCAGAAGCAGAAAGAGAATCAAAAGCAGAAGGAGAAGCAGAAGAAACAGAAGACGTAGAAGCAGTAGCAGTTGTAGCTGAAGCAGAAGGAGAAGCCGAAGGAAAAGCAGAAGAACAAGAAGGAGAAGGAGAAACAGAAGGAGAAGCAGAAGGAGAAGAAGAAAGGGAAGCAGGTAAAGCAGAAGAAGAAGCAGAAGGAGAATCAGAAGGAGAAGCAGAAGAAGGAGAAGGAGAAGCAGAAGCAGAAGAAGATGCAGAAGGAGAAGCAGGAGAAGCAGAAGAAGCAGAACCAGAAGGAGAAGCAGGAAAAGCAGAAGAAGCAGAAGCAAAAGGAGAAGCAAAAGAAGGAGAAGGAGAAGGAGAAGCAGAAGAAGAAGCATAAGGACAAGCATAAGCAGAAGGAGATGCAGAAGGAGAAGCAGGAGAAGCAGAAGAAGCAAAAGCTGAAGGAGAAGCAGAAGTAGGAGAAGGAGAAGGTGGAAAAGCAGAAGCAGAAAGAGAAGCAGAAGCGGAATGAGAAGCAGAAAGAGAAGCAGGAGAAGCACAAGAAGCAGAAGCAGGAGAAGCCGAAAGAAAGAAGCAGAAGGAGCAGAAACAGAAGCAGAAGTAGAAGCAGAAGCAGAAGGAAAAGCAGCAGAAGAAGTGGAACCAAAAATTCAGGCAGGAGAAACAGAAGAAGCAGAAGGAGAAGCAAAAAGGGAAGCAGAAGGAGAAGTAGAAATAGCAGCAGAAGGAGAAGCAGCAGAAGAAGCAGAAAAACAAGCTGGAGAAGCAGAAGCAGAAAAAGAAGTAGAAGCAGAAGAAGCAGAAGCAGAAGAAAAAGCAGTAGAAGCATAAGAAGCAGAAGCAGGAGAAGCAGAAGCAGAAGAATAAGAAGAAGCATAAGAAGCAGAAGCAGAAGCAGAGGGAGAAACAGATGAAGGAGATGGAGCAGCAGAAGTGAAGCAGACGAGATGAGAAGCAGAAGAGAGCAGAAACAGAATGAAAAGAAGAAGGATTAGTTGGAGAATCAGAAAGA
>NW_012310253.1:0-2417 GCF_000151885.1 Dipodomys ordii | reverse complement strand
GACACAGCGAGACACAGCGGGGGACACAGCGAGGACATAGCTGTCACACAGTGGGGGACACAGCAAGGACAGAGCGGGACACAGCGGGACACAGCGGGGGACACAGGAAGGACACAGCGGTACACAGCGGGGGACAGAGCGAGGACACATTGGGACACAGCGGGACTCAGCGGGGGACACAGCAGTACACAGCGGGACACAGCGGGACACAGCGGGGACACAGCAGGGACACAGCGGGGGACACAGCGGGACACATCGGGGGGACACAGAGGGGTACACAGCGGGACACAGCGGGGAAAAAAGTGAGGCCACAGCAGAACACAGCGTGGGACACAGCGAGGACACAGCGGGGTACACAGCAAGACACAGCGGCCACACAGCGGGGACACAGCGGGACACAGCGGGACACAGCGGGGACACAGCGGGACAAAGCGGGAGACACAGCGGGACACAGCGGGCACACAGCGGGGACACAGTGGGACACAGCGGGACACAGCGGGGGACAAAGCGGGACACAGTGGGGGACCCAGTGAGGACACAGCGGGACACAGCAGGGGACACAGCCAGGACACAGCGGGGGACACAGCGGGGGACACAGCGGGACAGAGCGGGAAACACAGCGAGGACACAGCGGGACACAGCGAGGAAACAGCCGGACACAGCGGTGATACAGCGGGGACTCAGGGGGTGACACAGCAGGACACAGCGGGGGACACAGCGGGACACAGCACGGGACAAAGCGGGACACAGTGTGGGACAGAGCGTGGGACACAGCGAGACACAGCGGAGACAAAACTGGACACAGCGGGGTACACAGAGGGACACAGCAGGGACACAGCGGGAAAACAGCGTGACACAAAAGGACACAGCGGGACACAGCGGGGGACACAGCAGGACATAGCAGGGGACAGAGCGGGACACAGCGGGACACAGCGGGGGACACAGGATGGACACAGCGGTACACAGCGGGGGACAGATCGAGGACACATTGGGACACAGCGGGGACACAGCGTGACTCAGCGGGGGACACAGCAGTACACAGCGGGACACAGCGGGACACAGCAGGGACACAGCCGGGGACACAGCGGGACACAGCGGGGGACACAGAGGGGGACACAGCGGGGAAAAAAGTGAGGTCACAGCAGAACACAGCGTGGGACACAGCGAGGACACAGCGGGACACAGCGGGACACAGCGTCGATACAGCGGGGACACAGCGGGACACAGCGAGGTACACAGCTGGGGACACAACGGGACACAGTGGGGGCACAGCCGGACACAGCGGGACACAGCGGTACACAGCGGGGACACTGCGGAAACATAGTGGGACACAGCGGGGTACACAGCGGGACACAGCGGGACACAGCTTGGGACCCAGCTGGGACAAAGCGGCAGACAGCGGGGGACACAGCGAGGACACAGCGGGACAAAGCGGCGACACAGAGGGGACTCAGCGGGACAAAGCGGGGGACACAGCGTGACACAGCGGGACACATCGGTGGACACAGCGGGGGACAGCAGACACAGAGAGGGGCCAAAGCGAGACACAGCGGTGATACAGCTGGACACAACGGAGTACACTGCGGGACACAGCGGGCACACAGCGGGGACACAGCGGGACAGAGCGGGACACAGCAGGGAACACAGGAAGGAAACAGCGGGACCCAGTGGGACACAGCGTCGATACAGCGGGACACAGCGGGGTACACAGCTGGGGACTCAACGGGACACAGCGGGGGATACAGCGAGGACGTAGTGTGACCCAGCAGGACAAAGCGGGGACACAGCAGGACCCAGCGGGGAAACCAGCGAGGACATAGTGGGACACAGCGGAGGACACAGCGAGAACACAGCGGGGGACACAGCGAAGACACAGCGGGACCCAGCGGGACACAGCGTAGATACAGCGGGCACACAGCGTTACACAGCGTGGTACACAGCTGTAGACACAACGGGACACAGTGGGGGCACAGCGGGACACTGCGGGACACAGTGGGACACAGCGGGGACAAAGCGTGAGACACAGCGGGGGACAGAGCTGGAGACAGCGGGGGACACAGCGAGGACACAGTGGGACACAGCGGTGACACAGCGGGGACTCAGCGGGGGACACAGCGAGGGACAAAGAGGGACACCACGGAACACAGCGGGACACAGTGGGAAACAGCAGTGACCCTGCCTGGACACAGTGGGACACAGTGGGGGACACAGCGGGGGACAGTGGAGACAGAGAGTGGCCACAGCGAGACAAGGCGGTGACATAGCTGGACACAGCGGGGTACACAGCGGGACACAGAGGGCACACAGCGGGGACACAGCGGGACACAGCGGAACACATCGGGGACACAGTGGGACACAGCGGGACAAAGCGGGCGACACAACGGGACACAGCAGGCGACACAATGGGACACAGCAGG
>NW_012310252.1:0-2418 GCF_000151885.1 Dipodomys ordii | reverse complement strand
TCATACTTCTGCTTCTTCTGTTTCTCCTTCTGCTTCTCCTTCTGTTTCTCTTTCTGCTTCTGATTCTCCTTCTGCTCCTCCTACTCCTAATCCTTCTCTTTCTCCTTCTTCTTCTTCTGCTTCTCGTTCTGCTTCTGCTTCTTCTCCTTGTTCTGTTTCTTCTGCTTCTGCTTTTCCAGCTTCTGCTGCTTCTGCTTGTCCTTCTGCTTCAGGTTCTCCTTCTGCTTCTTGGGCTTCTTCTGTTTGTTCTGCTTCTGCTTCTCCTGCTACTGCTTCTTCTGCTTCTCTTTCTGCTTCTCCTTCTGCTTCTGCTTCTCCTTCTGCTTCTCCTTGTGCTCCTTCTCTTTCTTCTGTTTCTTCTTCTTCTGCTTCTCCTGCTTCTGCTTCTTCTGCTTCTCCTGCTTGTCCTTCTCCTTCTGCTTCTCCTTCTCCTTCTTCTCCTTCTCTTTCTGCTTCTGCTTCTTCTGATTCTCCAACTTCTCCTTCTTCTTCTCCTTCTGTTTCTGCTTCTCTTTCTGCTTCTGCATCTCCTTCTGCTTCACCTTCTGGTGCTCTTTCTCCTTCTTCTGTTTCTCCATCTGCTTCTGCATCTTATGCTTCTTTATTTCTTCTATTTCTGCTTCTCCTGCTTCTGCTTCTTATGCTTCTACTGCTTCTTCTTATGCTTCTGCTTCTTCTGCTTCTACTTCTCTTTCTGCTTCTGCTTCTCCTGCTTGTTTTTCTGCTTCTTCTGTTGCTTCTCCTTCTGCTGCTTCTTCTACTTCTCCTTCTGCTTCTCTTTTTGCTTCTCCTTCTGCTTCTGCTTCTTCTGTTTCTCCTGCCTGAATTTCTGGTTCTACTTCTTCTGCTGCTTCTCCTTCTGCTTCTGCTTCTGTTTCTGCTTCTTCTGCTTCTTCTCTTTCGGCTTCTCCTGCTTCTGCTTCTTGTGCTCCTCCTGCTTCTCTTTCTGCTTTTCATTCCGCTTCTGCTTCTCCTTCTGTTTCTGCTTCTCCTCCTTCTCCTTCTCCTACTTCTGCTTCTCCTTCAGCTTCTGCTTCTTCTGCTTCTCCTGCTTCTCCTTCTACATCTCCTTCTGCTTGTGCTTGTCCTTATGCTCCTTCTTCTGCTTCTGCTTCTCCTTCTTTTGCTTCTGCTTCTTCTGCTTTTCCTGCTTCTCCTTCTGCTTCTGCTTCTTCTGCTTCTCCTGCTTCTCCTTCTGCATCTTCTTCTGCTTCTGCTTCTCCTTCTCCTTCTTCTGCTTCTCCTTCTGATTCTCCTTCTGCTTCTTCTTCTTCTGCTTTACCTGCTTCTCTTTCTGCTTCTCCTTCTGCTTCTCCTTATGTTTCTCCTTCTCCTTCTTGTTCTTCTACGTTTCCTTCTGCTTCTCCTTCTGCTTCAGCTACAACTGCTACTGCTTCTACTTCTTCTGTTTCTTCTGCTTCTCCTTCTGCTTTTGATTCTCTTTCTGCTTCTGCTTCTCCTTCAGCTTCTCATTCTGCTCCTCCCGATTCTGCTTCTTCTGCTTCTCCTGATTCTCCTTCTGCTTCAAGTTCTGCTTCTGCTTCTTCGGATTCTTATGCTTCTGCTTCTCCTGCTTCTGCTTCTTCTGCTTCCCCTCCTTCTCGTTCTGCTTCTATTTCTGTTTCTGCTTCTCCTTCTGCTTCTTGTCCTTCTCCTGATTCTTCTACTTCTGCTTCTCCTGTTTCTGCATCTCCTGCTTCTCCTTCTGCTGCTCTTTCTGCTTCTCCGGCTGCTTTTCCGTTTCCTGCTCCTTCTTCTGCTTCTCTTTCTGCTTCTCCTTCTGTGTCTCCTTCTCCTTCTCCTTCTTCTGCATTTCCTTGTGCTTCTCCTTCTGCTTCTGCATCTTCTGCTTCTTGTGCTACTGCATCTGCTTCTTCTGTTTCTTCTGCTTCTCTTTGTGCTTCTCCTACTGCTTTTGCTCCTCTTTCTGCTTCTGCTTCTCCTTCTGGTTCTCCTTCTTCTCCAGATTCTGCTTCTTCTGCTTCAGGTTCTGCTTCTGCTTCTTCGGCTTCTTCTGCTTCTATTTCTGCTTCTCCTTCTGTTTCTGCTTCTCTTTCTGCTTCTGCTTCTTATCCTTCTTCTTCTTCTTCTTCTTCTTCTTCTTCTTCTTCTTCTTCTTCTTCTTCTTCTTCTTATTCTTCTTCTTCTTCTTCTTCTTCTTCTACTGCTTCTCCTTATGCTTCTCCTTCTTCTCCTTCTTCTTCTTCTTCCTCTTCTTCTTCTTCTTCTTCTTCTTCTTCTTCTTCTTCTTCTTCTTCTTCTTCCTCTTCTTCTTTTTCTTCTTTTTCTCTTTCTTCTTCTTCTTCTTCTTCTTCTTCTTCTTCTTCTTCTTCTTCTTCTTCTTCTTCTTCTTCTTCTTCTTCTTCTTCTTCTTCTTACATTCTTCTTCTTCTTCTTCTTCTTCTTCTCTTCTTCTGC
>NW_012310251.1:0-2418 GCF_000151885.1 Dipodomys ordii | reverse complement strand
TCATGCCCGCTATGTCCCGCTGTGTCCCGCTGTGTCCCCGCTGTGTCCTGCTGTGTCCCCCGCTGTGTCCCGCTGTGTCCCGCTGTGTCCCTGCTGTGACCCTCTCTGTCCCCGCTGTATTGACGCTTTGTCCCGGTGTGTCCCGCTGTGTCCGCGCTGTGTTTCCGGCTGTGTCCCGCTGTGTACCCCTCTGGGTCCCCTGCTGTGTCCCGCTGTGTCCCTTCTCTGTCCCCTGCTGTCCCCCGCTGTGTCCCCCGCTGTGTCTCACTGTGTCGCCCGCTTTGTCCCGCTGTGCCCCTGCAGTGTCCCCGCTGTGTCCCACTGTGTCACACTGTGTCCCGTGTTGTCCCGCTTTGTCCCCCGCTGTGACCTCGCAGTGTTTCCCGCTGTGTCCCGCTGTGTCCTCGCTGGGTCCCCCGCTGTGTCCAGCTGTGTTCCCCACTGTGTCCCGCTGTGTCCGACTGTGTCCCGCTGTGTCCCGCTGTGTACCCCGCAGTGTTCAGCTGTGTCACCGCTGGGTCCCGCTGTGGCCCATCTCTGTCTCAGCTGTACCCCGCTGTGTCCCCCGCTGTGTTCCGCTGTGTCCCGCTGTGTCCCCCCGCTTTGTCCTGCTGTGTCTCCGCAATGTCCCCGCTGTGTCCCGCTGTGTCACACTGTGTCCCGTGGTGTCCCACTTTGTCCCCCGCTGTGTCCCCCCCTGTGTCCCCCGCTGAGTCCCCTCTGTTTCGACGCTGTGTCCCGCTGTTTCCCGCTGTGTCCTCGCTGTGTTCCCCGCTGTGTCCCGCTGTGTCCCCCGTTGTGTCCACCACTGTGTCCTCGCTGTGTCCCCCACTGTGTCCCGCTGTGTCCTCGCTGTGTCCCCCGCTGTGTCCCGCTGTGTCCCCCGCTGTGTCCCGTTGTGTCCGACTGTGTCCCGCTCTGTCCCCACTGTGTCCCGCTGTGTCCCGCTGTGTCCCCGCTGTGTGCCCGCTGTGTCCCGCTGTGTACCCCGCTGTGTCCAGCTGTGTCCTTTTGTGTCACACTGTTTCCCTCTGTGTCCCTGCTGTGTCCCTCTGTGTACCCCGCTGTATCCAGCTTTGTCCCCGCTGTGTCTCGCTGTGTCCCATGCTCTGTCCCACACTGTGTCCCGCTGTGTCCCCCGCTGTGTCCCGCTGTGTCCCCCGCTGTCTCCCACTTAGTCCCAAGCTGTGTCCCGCTCTATCCCGCTGTGTCCTCGCTCTGTCCCCCGCTGTGTCCCGCTGTGTCCCCGCTGTGTCCCAAGCTGTGTCCCGCTGTGTTCCGCTGTGTCCTCGCTGTGTCCCCTTCTGTGTCCCATTGTGTCCCCAGCTGTGTACCCCGCTGTGTCCCGCTGTGTGCCCCCTGTATCGACGCTGTGTCCCGCTGTGTCCCGCTGTGTCCCCGCAGGGTCACCGCTGTTTCACGCTGTGTCCCGCTGTGTTCCGTGGTGTCCCGCTTTGTCCCCCGCTGTTTCCCCAGCTGAGTCCCCGCTGTGTCTCCGCTGTGTCCCCGCTGTGTCCCGCTGTGTCCTTGCTGTGTTCCCTGCTGTGTCCCGCTGTGTCCCCCGGTGTGTCCCCCGCTGTTTTCCTGTCTGTGTCCCCCGCTGTGTCCCGCTGTGTCCTCGCTGGGCCCCCCGCTGTTTCCCACTGGGTCCCCCGCTGTGTCCCTCTGTATCCCGATGTGTCCCCTGCTCTGTACCCTGCTTTGTCCCGCTGTGTCCGCCGCTGTGTCCCGCTGTGTCCCCCGCTGTGTCCCGCTGTGTCTTCGCTGTGTCCCGCTCTTTCTCCCCCTTGTCCCCGCTGTGTCCCGCTCTGTCCCGTGGTGTCCCGCTTTGTCCCCCGCTGTGTCCCCCGCTGAGTCCCCGCTGTGTTCCCGCTGTGTCCCGCTGTGTACTGCTGTGTCCTCCGCTGAGTACCGCTGTGTCCCCGCTGTGTCCCCGCTGTGTCCCAATGTGTCCCCGGCTGTGTCCCGCTGTGTCTACTGCTGTGTTCCTGCTCTGTCCCGCTGTGTCCCGCTGTGTCCCCCTGTGTCCTCACTGTATCCCACGCTGTGTTCCGCTGAGTCCTTGCTGTGTCCTCCGATGTGCCCCGTTGTGTCCCCAACTGTGTACCCCGCTGTGGCCCACTCTGTCCCCGCTGTATCGATCCTGTGTCCCGCTGGGTTCTGCTGTGTCCTCGCTGTGTCCACCGCTGTGTCCCGCTGTGTCCACCGCTGTGTCCCGCTGTGTCCCCCGCTCTGTCCCACTGTGTAAACTGCTGTGTCCCACTGTTTCCCCCGCTGTGTCCCGCTGTGTCCTCGCTGTGTCCCCCGCTGTCTCCCGCTCTGTCCCCCGCTGTGTCTCACGCTTTGTCCCCGCTGTGTCCCACTGTGTTCTGCTGTGTCCCGCTGTGCCCCCACTGTGTCCCGTTGTGTCCACAGCTG
>NW_012310250.1:0-2418 GCF_000151885.1 Dipodomys ordii | reverse complement strand
CCTTCTGCTTCTGCTCTTCTCCTTTTTCTGTTTCTTTTCCTTCTGTTTCTTCTTCTTCTTCTTCTTCTTCTTCTGTTTCTTCTGATTCTACTTCTGCTTCTCCTTCTTCTCCTCTTTCTGCTTCTACTTCTGCTTCTTCTGATTTTCCTGCTTCTCCTTCGTGTTCTCCTTCTGTTTCTCTTCTCTTTCTGCTTCTGCTTCTCCTTCTGCTGCTCCTTCTCCTTCTCCTTCTTCTGCTTCTCCCACTGCTTCTGCTTCTGCTTCTTTGCTTATTCTTTTTCTTCTGCTTCTGCTTCTACTGCTTCTCCTTATGCTTCTCCTTATGCTGCTGCTTCCTCTTCTTCTTCCTCTTCTTCTTCTTCTTTTTCTTCTTCTTCTTCTTCTTCTTCTTCTTCTTCTTCTTCTTCTTCTTCTTCTTCTTCTTCTTCTTCTTCTTCTTCTTCTGCTTCTGCTTCTGCTTCTGCTTCTGCTTTTCCTGCTTCTTCTGCTTCTACTGCTTCTCTTTCTGCTTGTGCTTCTCCTTCTGATTCTCCTTCTGCTTCTCCTATTGCTTCTGCTGCCCTTCCTTCTCCTTCTCCTTCTCCTACTTCTGCTTCTCCTTCTGCTTCTGCTTCTTCTGCTTCTCCTGCTTCTCATTCTGCATCTTCTTCTGCTTCTGCTTCTCCTGCTGCATCTTCTTCTGCTTCTGCTACTCCTATATCTGCTTCTCCTTCTGATTCTCCTTCTACTTCTCTTTCTGCTGCTCCTTCTCCTTCTTCTGATTCTCTCTCTGATTCTTCTTCTTATGCTTATTCTTTTTCTACTGCTTCTGCTTCTCCTGCTTCTCCTGCTTCTGCTTCTTCTGCTTCTACTGCTTCTCCTGATGCTTCTTCTTCTTCTTCTTCTTCTTCTTCTTCTTCTTCTTCTTCTTCTTCTTCTTCTTCTTCTTCTTCTTCTTCTTCTTCTTCTTCTTCTTCTTCTTCTTCTTCTCTTTCTTCTGCTTCTGCTTTTCCTGCTTCTTCTGCTTATCCTGCTTCTCTTTTTGCTTCTCTTTCTGCTTCTGCTTCTCCTTCTGCTTCTCCTATTGCTTCTGCTCCCCTTCCTTCTCCTTCTCCTTCTCCTTCTCCTAATTCTGCTTCTCCTTCAGCTTCTGCTTCTTCTGCTTCTCCTGCTTCTCCTTCTGCATCTTCTTCTCCTTCTGCTTCTCCTTTTGCTTCTCCTTTTGCTGCTCCTTCTCCGTCTTCTCCTACTCCCTCTGATTCTTCTTCTTATGCTTATTCTTTTTCTACTGCTTCTGCTTCTCTTGCTTCTCCTTCTGCATCTCCTTCTGCTTCTGCTTCTCCATCTGCTGCTTCTGCTTCTGTTTCTTCTTCTGCTTCTCCTTCTGCTTCTTCTGCTTCTCCTTCTGATTCTCCTTCTGCTTCTCCTTCTGTTTCTCCTTTTCATTCTTCTGCTATTCCTTCTGCTTCTCTTTCTGCTTCTGCATCTTCAGCTTCTTCTGCTACTGCTTCTGCTTCTTCTGTTTCTTCTGCTTCTCCTTCTGCTTTTGCTTCTCTTTCTGCTTCTGCTTCTCCTTCTGCTTCTCCTTCTTCTTCTCCAGATTCTTCTTCTGCTGCTTCTCCAGCTTCACCTTCTGCTTCAGGTTCTCCTTTTGCTTCTTCGGCTTCTTCTGCTTCTATTTTTGCTTCTCCTTATGTTTCTGCTTCTCTTTCTGCTTCTGCTTCTTCTCCTTCTTTTATTTCTTCTGATTCTGATTCTCCTGCTTCTGCTTCTCCTGCTTCTCCTTCTGTTTCTCTTTATGCTTCTCCTTCTGCTTCTCCTTCTTCTGCTTCTACTACTGCTTCTGCTTCTCCTTCTGCATCTTCTTCTGTTTCAATTTCTCCTTCTTCTGCTTTTCATTCTGCTTCTGCTTCTTCTGCTTCTCCTTCTCATTCTCCTTCTCTTTCTGCTTCTGCTTATCCTTCTGTTTCCCCTACTCCTAATCCTTCTCTTTCTCCTTGTTCTTCTTCTGCTTCTCGTTCTTCTTCTGCTTCTTCTGCTTGTTCTGTTTCTTCTGCTTCTACTTTTCCAGCTTCTGCTGCTTCTGCTTCTCCTTCTGCTTCAGGTTCTCCTTCTGCTTCTTGGGCTTCTTCTGTTTCTTCTGCTTCTGCTTCTCCTGCTACTGCTTCTTCAGCTTCTTCTGCTTCTCTTTTGCTTCTCCTTCTGCTTCTGCTTCTCCTTCTGTTCCTTCTCTTTCTTCTGTTTCTTCTTCTTCTTCTTCTATTCCTCCCGCTTCTGCTTCTTCTGCTTCTCCTGCTTGTCCATCTCCTTCTGCTTCTCCTTCTTCTCCTTCTCTTTCTGCTTCTGCTTCTTCTGATTCTCCAACTTCTCCTCTTCTTCTCCTTCTGTTTCTGCTTCTCTTCTGCTTCTGCATCTCCTCTGCTCCATTCTGCTGACTTT
>NW_012310249.1:0-2418 GCF_000151885.1 Dipodomys ordii | reverse complement strand
GCTGTGTCCCCGCTGTGTCCCGCTGTGTCCTCGCTGTGTCCCACACTGTGTCCTGCTGCGTCCCCCGCTGTGTACTGCTGAGTCCCGCTGTGTACCGCTGTGTCCCTCCTGTGACCCTCATTGTCCCGGTGTGTCCCCCCTGTGGCCCCGCTGTGTCCCGCTGTGTATACCCCACTGTGTCCAGCTTTGTCCCCGCTGTGTCTCGCTGTGTCCCACGCTCTGTCCCCCACTGTGTTCCGCTGCGTCCCCCGCTGTGTCCCCCGCTGTGTCCCGCTTTGTCCCGCTGTATCCCGCTGTGTCCACGCTGTGCGCCCACTTTGTCCCGCTGAGTACCCCGCTGTTTCCAGCTGTGTCCCCGCTGTGTCCCGCTGTGTCCCCTCTCTGTCCCCTGCTGTGTCCCCTGTGTCCCCCGCTGTGTACCGCTGTGTCCCGCTGTGTCAAACTGTGTCCCGTGGTGTCCGGCCTTGTCACCCGCTGTGTCCCGCGCTGATTCCCCTCTGTGTCCCCGGTGTGTCCTGCTGTGTCCCCCGCTGTGTCCCGTTGTGTACCGCTGTGTCCTCGGCTGTGTGCCGGCTGTGTCCCTGCTGTGTCCGTGCTGTGTCCCGCTGTGTCCTTGCTGTGTCACACACTGTGTTCCGCTGTGTCCTCGCTGTGTCCTGCACTGTTTCCCGTTGTGTCCCCAGCTGTGTACCCCGCTGTGTCCCGCTGTGTCCCCGCTGTATAGACGCTGTGTCCCGCTGGGTCCCGCTGTGTCCTCGCTATGTTCCCCGCTGTGTCCCGATGTGTACCCCTCATTGTGTCCCCCTATGTGTCCCGCTGTGTCCCCGCTTTGTCCCCCTCTGTGTCCCTATGTGTCCAGCTGTGTATCCTGCTGTGTCCCGCTATGTTCCCGCAGTGTCCCCGCTGTGTCCTGCTGTGTCCCACTGTGTCCCGTGGTGTCCCGCTTTGTCCCTCGCTGTGTCCCCCGGTGAGTCCCTGCTGTGTCCCCGCTGTTTTCCGCTGTGTCCTCCCTGTGTCCCCCGCTGTGTCCCGCTGTGTCCCCCGCTGTGTCCCACTGTGTCTACTGCTGTGTCCCCGCTGTGTCCCGCTGTGTTCCGCTGTGTCCCGCTGTGTCGCGCTGTGTCCTTGCTGTGTCCCACGCTGTGTTCCGCTGTGTCCTCGCTGTGTCCCCCGATGTGTCCCTTTGTGTCCCCAGGTTTGTACCCGCTGTGTCCCACTGTGTCCCTGCTCTATCGACACTGTGTCCCGCTGGGTCCCGCTGCGTCCTCGCTGTGTTCCCCGCTGTGTCCCGCTGTGTACCCCTCTGTGTCCCCCTCTGTGTCCCGCTGTGTCCCCCGCTGTGTCCCGCTGTGTCCCGCTGTGTACTGCTGTGTCCCCCGCTGTGTCCCGCTGTGTCCTGCTGTGTCCCTGCTGTGACCCGCTGTGTCCCGCTGTGTCCCAGTTGTGTCACCGCTGTGTCCCTCTGTGTACCCCGCTGTGTCCAGCTTTGTCCCCGCTGTGTCTCGCTGTGTCCTACGCTCTGTCCCCCACTGTGTCCCTCTGTGTCCCCCACTGTGTCCCAGGTGTGTCCCCTGTGTGTCCCCGCTGTGTCCCCACTGTGTCACGCTGTGTCCCGCTGTGTCCCTCGCTGTGTCCCCCGCCATTTCCCGCTGTGTCCCCCAATGTGTCCGGCTGTGTCCCGCTGTGTCCTCGCTGTGTCCCCGCTGTGTCCCGCTGTGTAACCCGCTGTGTCCAGCTGTGTCCCCGCTGTGTCCCGCTGTGTCCGGCTGTGTCCTTGCTGTGTCCCCGCTGTGTCCTTCTGTGTCCCAAGGTGTCCCCTTCTGTGTTCCCCGCTTTGTCCCACTGTGTCCCGCTGTATCCCTCTGTGTCCCATTGTGTCCTCGCTGTTTCCCCACTGTGTCCCAGCTGTGTCTACGCAGTGTCCCCGCTGTGTCAGGCTGTGTCCCGCTGTTTCCTCGCTTTGTCCCCCGCTGTGTCACACTGTGTCCTCTGCTGTGTCCCGTGCTGTGTCAAGCTGTGTCCCCCTCTGTGTCCCTCTGTGTCCCCCGCTGTGTCCCCTGCTGTTTCCTGTTGTGTCCCCATTGTCCCCCGGTGTGTCCCCGCTTTCCTCCGCTGTGTTCACCGCTGTGTCCCGCTGTGTCATGCTGTGTCCCCTGCTGTGTCCCGCTGTGTCCCGCTGTGTCCAGCTGTGTCCCCGCTGTGTCCCGCTGTGTCCCCCTGTTTGTCCCCCGTTTTTTCCTGCTGTGTCCCACTGTGTCCCCTGCTGTGTCCCTGCTGTGTCCGGTTGTGTTCCGCTGTGCCCCGCTGTGTCCTCGCAGTGTCTCCCGTAGTGTCCCGCTGTGTCCTCACTGTGTTCCGCTGTGTACCCTGCTGTGTCCAGAAAGTGTCCCTACTGTGTACCCTGCTGTGTCCAGCTCT
>NW_012310248.1:0-2418 GCF_000151885.1 Dipodomys ordii | reverse complement strand
CAGAGGGACACAGCGCTGACACAGCGGGGGACACAGGGAGGACATAGCGGGACCCAGCGGGACCCAGCGCCGTTACACCGGGGACACAGCGGGACACAGCGGGGTGCACAGCTGGGGACACAACGGGACACTCGGGGGACACAGCGAGGACACAGCGGGACACAGCGGTACACTGCGGGGACACTACGGGAACATAGTGGGACACAGCGGCGACACAGATGGGACTCAGCGGGACAAAGCGGGGGACACAGCGGGACACAGCGGGACACAGGGACACAGCGGGGACAAAGCGGCAGACAGCCGGGGACACAGCGAGGACACAGCGGGACACAGCGGCGACACAGATGGGACTCAGAGGGACAAAGCGGGAGACACAACGGGACACAGCGGGACACAGCGGGGGACACAGCGGGGGACAGCGGAGACAGAGAGGGGCCAAAGCGAGACACAACGGTGACACAGCTGGACACAACAGAGTACACAACGGGACACAGCGGGCACACAGAGGGGACACAGCGGGACATAGCGGGACGAAGCGGAACACAGCGGGTTTCACAGCGGGACACAGCAGGGGACCCAGCGAGGACACAGCGGGACACAGCGGGAGACACAGCTGTGGACACAGCGGGACACAGCGGGGAACACATCCAGGACACAGCGGGACCCAGCAGGAGACAGCGTCGATACAGCAGGGACACAGCAGGACACAGCGGGACACAGCGGGACGCAGCTGGGGACACAGCGGGGACACAGTGGGACAGCGGAACACAGCGAGGGACAAAGCGGGAGACAGCGGGGGATACAGCGAGGACACAGGGGGACACAGCGGCGACACAGAGGGGACTCAGCGGGGGACACAGCGTGGGACAAAGTGGGACACCACGGGACACAGTGTGACACAGCGGGACACAGCGGAAACACTGCGGGACACAGCAGGACAAAGCGGGGGACACAGCGGGACACAGCGGGACACAGCGGGGAACCCAGCGGGGGACAGCGGAGACAGAGAGTGGCCACAGCAAGACACAGCGGTGACACAACTGGACACAGCGGGATACACAGCGGGACAGAGCGGGCACACAGCGGGGACACAGCGGGACACAGCGGGACACAGCGGGGACACAGTGGGACACAGCGGGACAAAGCAGGAGACACAGCGGACACAGCAGGCACACAGCGGGGACAGAGCGGGACACAGTGGGACACAGCGGGGACAAAGCGGGACACAGCTGGACACAGCAGGACACAGCGGTGGACACAGCGACACACAGTGGTGGTCCCTGTGAGGACACAGCAGGACACAGCAGGGACACAGCGAGGCCACAGCTGGGGACACAGTGGTGGACACAGCGGGACACAGCGGGGAACACAGCGAGGACACAGCGGGACACAGCGGGACACAGCGTCGATACAGCGGGGACACAGCGTTACACAGCGTGGTACACAGCGTGGTACACAGCTGTGGACACAACGAGACACAGTGGGGGCACAGCCGGACACAGCGGTACACAGTGGGACACAGCGGGGACAAAGCGTGAGACACAGCGGGGGACAGAGAGGGAGACAGTAGGGGACTCAGCGAGGACACAGCGGCACACACATGGGACACAGCGGGAAACAGAGGTGAACCTGCGGGGACACAGCGGGACACAGCGGGACACAGTGGGGACACAGAGAGGACACAGCGGCACACAAAGGGACACAGCGGGAAACAGAGGTGAATCTGCGGGGACACAGCGGGACACAGTGGGGGACACAGCGGGACACAGTGTGGGACACAGCGGTGAAACAGCGGGACACAGCAGGGGGACACAGCGAGGACACAGCAGGACACAGAGGGACACAGCAGGGGGACACAGCGAGGACACCATGGAACACAGCGGGACACAGCGGGAAACAGAGGTGAACCTGCGGGGACACAGAGGGACACAGTGGGGGACACAATGCGAAACAGCGCGGGACACAGCGGGACACATTGGGGGACAGAGTGTGGGACACAGCGAGACACAGCGGGGACAAAGTTGGACACAGCGGGGGACACAGAGGGAAACAGCGGGGACACAGTGGGGAAACAGCGTGACACAGCAAGACACAGCGGGAAACAGCTGGGGACACAGCGAGAACACAGCGGCACAGAACGGGGGACACAGCAAGGACACAGTGGGACACAGCGGGGGACACAGCGAGACATAGCGGGGGACACAGCGGGGGACACAGAGGGACACAGCGGGACACAGCGGGGGACACAGGGAGGACACAGCGGGACACAGCGGGGGACATAGCTAGGACACATTGGGACACATCGGGGACACAGCGGGACTCAGCGGGGCACAGCAGTACACAGTCGGATACAGCGGGAACAACAGTGGGACACAGCAGGGACAAAGCTGTGAGACACAGCGGGGACAGAGAGGTGAT
>NW_012310247.1:0-2418 GCF_000151885.1 Dipodomys ordii | reverse complement strand
TGTCCTCGCTGTGTCCTCCGCTGTCTCCCGCTTTGTCCCTCGCTGTGTCCTACTGTGTCCCACTGTGTCCCTGCTGTGTCCCCCGTTGTGTCCCGCTGTGTCCCCCGCTGTGTCCCGCTGTGTCCCCACAGGTTCACTGCTGTTTCACGCTGTGTCATGCTGTGTTCCGTGGTGTCCCGCTTTGTCCCCCGCTGTGTCCCGCTGTGTCCACTGCTAGGTCCCCGCTGGGTCCCGCTGTGTCTCGCTGTTTCCCGCTGTGTCCTCCCTGTGTCCCTCGCTGTATCCCGCTGTGTCCCCTGCTGTGCCCCGCAGTGTCCCGCTGTGTCCCGCTGTGTCCTCGCTGTGTCCCACTGTGTCCCCGCTGTTTCCCTGCTGGGTCCTGCTGTGTCCCGCTGGGTCCCGCTGGGTCCCCCGCTTTGTCCCGCTGTGTCCCCGCAGTGTCCCCGCTGTGTCCCGCTGTGTCCCACTGTGTCCTGTGGTGTCCCGATTTGTCCCCCACTATGTCCCCTGCTGAGTCCCCGCTGTGTCACCGCTTTGTCCCGCTGTGTACTTGCTGTGTCCCCACTGTGTAACGCTGGGTCCTGCAGTGTCCCCCGCTGAGTCCCGTTGTGTCACCGCTGTGTCCCGCTGTGTCCCCACTCTATCGATGCTGTGTCCCGCTTGGTCCCGCTGGGTCCTCGCTTTGTTTCCCGCTGTGTCCCGCTGTGTCCCCCGCTGTGTCTCTCGCTGTGTCCCGCTGTGTCCCCGGCTGTGTCCGGCTGTGTCCCGCTGTGTCCCCCACTGTGTCTTTGCTGTGTCCCCGCTGTGTCCCGCTGTGTCCCGCAGTGTCTCCAGCTGTGTCCCGCTGTGTCACCGCTGTGTCCCGCTTTTTCCTCGCTGTGTCCCCCGCTGTGTCCCGCTTTGTGCCTGCTGTGTACCCCGCTGTGTCCCTCTGTGTCCCCCGCTGTGTCCCGCTGTGTCCCCTGCTGTGTCCCCACTGTGTCACGCTGTGTTTCGCTGTGTCCGGCTGTGTCCTCGCTCTGTCTCCCTCAGTGTCCAGCTGTGTCTTCCCTGTGTCCCCCGCTGTATCCCGCTGAGTCCCCTGCTGTGTCCCGCTGTGTCCCGCTGTGTCACACTCTGTCCCCTCTGTGTCCAGCTCTGTCCCTGTTGTGTGTCCGCTGTGCCCCGCTGTGTACCCTTCTGTGTCCAGCTGTGTCCCCTCTGTGTCCCACTGTGTCCCTTCTCTTTCCCCCGCTGTCCACCGCTGTGTCCCCCGGCTGTGTCCCGCAGTGTCCCCGCTGTGTCCCGCTGTGTCCTACTGTGTCCCGTGGTGTCCCGCTTTTTCCCCTCTATGTCCCCTGCTGAGTCCGCTCTGTGTCCCCGCTGTGTCCAGCTGTATCCTCGCTGTGTTCTCCGCTGTCTCCCGCTTTGTCCCACGCTGTGTCCTACTGTGTCCCTGCTGTGTCCGGCTGTGTCCCCCGCTGTGTCCTGCTGTGTCCCGCTGTGTCGCCGCTGTGTCCTGCTGGGTCCCGCTGTGTCCCGCTGTGTACTCGCTGTGTCAAACTGTATCCCCCCTGTTTCCCTGCTGGGTCCTGCTGTGTCCCGCTGTGTCCCGCTGGGTCCCCCGCTTTGTCCCGCTGTGTCCCCGCAGTTTCCCCGCTGTGTCCCGCTGTTTCCCACTGTGTTCTGTGGTGTCCCGCTTTGTCCCCCGCTGTGTCCCCCGGTGAGTCGCCGGTGTGTTGCCGCTTTGTCCCGCTGAGTCCTCCATGTGTCTCCCGCTGTGTCCCGCTGTGTCCGGCTGTGTCCCCCGCTGTTTTCCCCGCTGTGTCCCCGCAGTGTCAGCGCTGTGTCCCGCTGTGTCCTCGCTGTGTCCCCCGCTGTCTCCCGCTGTGTCCCCCGCTGTGTCCTGCTGTGTCCCCCGCTGTGCCCTGCAGTGTCCTGCTCTGTCCCGCTGTGTCCTCGCTGTGTCCCCGCTGTGTCCCCCGCTGTCTCCAGCTCTGTCCCCTGCTGTGTCTCACGCTTTGTCCCCGCTGTGTCCCACTGTGTCCCGCTGTGTCCCGCTGTGCCCCCACTGTGTCCCATTGTGTCCACAGCTTTGTACCATGCTGTGTAACGCTGTGTCTCCGCTGTATCTACGCTGTGTCCCGCTGGGTGCCGCTGTGTCCTCGCTGTGTTCCCCGTTGTGTCCAGCTGTTCCTGACACTTTGTCCCCCACTGTGTCCTCGCTGTGTCCCCCGCTGTGTCCATATGTGTCCCAGAGTGTCCTCGAGGTGTCCCCCTATGTGTCCCGCCGTGTCCCCCGCCGAGTCCCGCACATCCCGCTGTGTCCCCCTGCGTCCCCGCGGTGTCCCGCTGTGTCCCGCTTTGTCCCCCACTGTGTCCCGCAGAAACCACACTGTGTCCCAAAGGGTCCCCACTGTGCCCCGCAGTGTCCCGCAG
>NW_012310246.1:0-2418 GCF_000151885.1 Dipodomys ordii | reverse complement strand
GGCGACTCACCGGGGGACACAGTGGGGGACAAAGCGGGTACACCACAGAACACAGTGGGAAACAGCGGGACACAGCGGGGAAACTGCAGGGACACAGGGGGACAAAGCGTGGGACACATAGGGACACAGCGGGACACAGCGGGGAACACAGCGAGGACCCAGCGGGACCCAGCGGTACACAGCGTAGATACAGCGGGGACACAGCCTTACACAGCGTGGTACACAGCTGTGAACACAATGGGACACAGTGGGGGCACAGCGGGACACAGAGGGACACAGTGGGACACAGCGGGGACAAAGCTTGAGACACAGTGGGGTACAGAGCGGGAGACAGCGGGGGACACAGCGAGGACACAGCGGGACACAGCGCTGACACTGCGGGGAACACAGCGGGGGACACAGTGGGGGACACAGCCGGACACAGCGGGACACAGCGGGGGACACAGGGGGGACACAGCGGGACCCAGCGCGGGACACAGCGAGGACACATTGGGACACAGCGGGGACACAGCGGGACTCAGCGGGCAACACAGCAGTACACAGCTGGACACAGCGGGTCACAGCGAGGGACACAGAGGGGTACATAGCGGGACACAGTGAGGAACACAGCGAGGACACAGCGTGACCCAGCGGGACACAGCGGGGGACACAGCCGGACACAGCAGGGACACAGCGGGGACACAGCGGGACCCAGCAGGACACAGCGGGGGACTCAGCGGGACACAGTGGGACACAGCGGGGGACACAGCCGGACACAGCAGGGACACAGTAGGACACAGCGTGGGACAAAGCGGGAGACAGCGGAGGACACAGCGAGGACACAGCTGGACACAGCGGGGACACAGAGGGGACTCAGCAGGGGACATAGAGGGGAAAAAGCGGGACACCACGGGACACAGTAGGACACAGCGGGACACAGCGGGGACACTGCGGGACACATCCGGGGGACACAGCGGTGGACAGCGGGGGAAAGAGAAGGGACACAGCGGGACACAGCGGGGTCACTGCGGGACACAGTGGGGGACAAAGCGGGACACAGCGGGACACAGCGGGGACGCAGCGGGACACAGCGGGACACGGCGGGGGACACAGCGGGACACAGAGGGGGACACAGCGAGGACACAGCGGGACACAGAGGGACACAGCGGGGGACACAGCGAGGACACAGTGGGGGACAAAGTGGGGGAAACAGCTGGACATAGCGGGGAACACAGCGAGGACACATCGGGACCCAGCGGGACACAGCGTCGATACAGCGGAGACACAGCGTTACACAGCATGGTACAAAGCTGTGGACACAACGGGACACAGTGGGGGCACAGCGGGACACAGCGGGACGCAGTGGGACACAGCGGGACACAGCGGGACACAGCGGGGACAGAGCGGGACACAGTCGGACACAGCGGGACACAGCGGGGGACACAGCGGGAGACAAAGAGCGACACCACGGAACACAGCGGGACACAGCAGGAAACAGCAGTGACACTGCGGGGACACAGTGGGACACAGCGGGGGACACAGCGGGACACAGAGGGGGACAGAGCGGGACACAGTGGGGGACACAGCCGGACACAGCAGGGGAAACAGTGGGGGACACAGCGGGACACAGCGGGACACAGCGAGGGCACAGCGGGACAGAGCGGGACACTGCAGGGCACAGCGGGGGACACAGCGGGACACAGCGGGGGACACAGCGAGGACACAGCGGAACACAGAGTGGGACACAGTGAGGACACAGCGGGACACAGCGGGACACAGCCGGGTCCCAGCAGTGGACACAGCGGGACACAGCGGGGGACACAGCGGGACACAGCAGGGACACAGCAGAGGACCCAGCGAGGACACAGCGGGACACAGTGGGGGACACAGCGAGGAAACAGCGGGGGACACAGCGGGGGACACTGCGGGACACAGTGGGGAATACAGTGAGGACACAGCGGGGGACACAGCGGGGGACATTGCGGGACACAGCGGGACACAGCGTCGATACAGTGGGGACACAGCGTTACACAGCGTGGTACACAGCTGTGGACACAACGGGACACAGTGTGGTCACAGCGGGACACAGCGGAACACAGTGGGACACATCGGGGACAAAGGGTGAGACACAGCGTGGGACAGAGCGGGAGACAGAGGGGGACACAGCGAGGACACAGCGGGACACAGCGGGGGAAACAGCGGGACACAGCGGTAGACAAAGGGGGACAGAGCGGGGGACACAGCGGGACACAGCGGTGGACAGAGCGGTACACAGCGGTGGACACAGCGAGGACACAGCGGCACCCAGCGGGACACAGCGTCGATACAGCGGGGACAGAGTGGGCCACAGCGGGACACAGCAGGAACAAAGCAGTAGACACAGCAGGACACAGCAGGGGACACAGCGGGACACAGCCGGGGACACAGGGAGGACAGAGC